>NC_057813.1:579955751-580001063 GCF_018294505.1 Triticum aestivum | reverse complement strand
AACAGGATGACCCCGCGGAGGGCTGGATGAATAGTAGACGGTGGAGGGGTGGATGAACAGTAGCCCGTGGAGGGGTGATTGAACAGGAGCCCGTGGAGATGGGTGGTTGAACAATAGCCGGTGGAGTAGTGCGCGGTGGTGGCTGGATGAACAGGAGCCCGTTGATGAACAGTCACAGGTGGAGGCTGGAGAAGGTCGACGATGGAGATGAACAGTATCCCGTGGAGTCCCGTTTTGCGGTACGCCACACCCCTCCCGATGAACAGGACCCCCGTTTCGATCGTAGCGCTCCAACACAAGTCCGTTTCGTCCGTTTTGCGGTACGCCACACCCCTCCCGATGAACAGGACCCCCGTTTCGACCGTAGTGCTCCAACACAAGTCTGTTTCATCCGTTTTGTGGTACGCCACTGTAGGATCTTGAAGTATGTCTAGAGGGGGGGTGATTAGACTACTTGACCAAATAAAAACTTAACCTTTTCCCAATTTCAGTCTTTGGCAGATTTTAGCAAACTTACCACAAGTCAAGCAACCTTAACACAATTCAAGCAAGCATGCAAAGAGTATATGACCAGCGGAAATTAAAGCATGCAACTTGCAAGAATGTAAAGGGAAGGGTTTGGAGATTTCAAACACAATTTGGATACACGGTGATTTTTGAGCCGTGGTTCCGATAGGTGGTGCTATCGTACATCCACATTGATGGAGACTTCAACCCATGAAGGGTAATGGCTGCGCGAGTCCACGAAGGGCTCCACCCAAGAAGGGTCCACGAAGAAGCAACCTTGTCTATCCCACCATGGCCGTCGCCCACGAAGGACTTGCCTCACTAGCGGTAGATCTTCACAACGTAGGCGATCTCCTTGCCCTTACAAACTCCTTGGTTCAACTCCACAATCTTATCGGAGGCTCCCAAGTGACACCTAGCCAATCTAGGAGACACCACTCTCCAAGAAGTAACAAATGGTGTGTTGATGATGAACTCCTTGCTCTTGTGCTTCAAATGATAGTCTCCCCAACACTCAACTCTCTCTCACAGGATTTGGATTTGGTGGAAAGAAGATTTGAGTGGAAAGCAACTTGGGGAAGGCTGGAGATCAAGATTCATATGGTAGGAATGGAATATCTTGGCCTCAACACATGAGTAGGTGGTTCTCTCTCAAAAATGGTAAGTTGAAAGTATAGGTTTGTTATGATTGCTCTCTCCACGAACGAATAGGAGGTGGAGGGGTATATATAGCCTCCACACAAAATCTAACCGTTACACACAATTTACCAATATCGGTGGGACCGGATCAACAAACTCGGTCAGACCGATTTAGTAAACCTAGTGACCGTTAGGGTTTTTGGTGGGACCAGCATGCAACTCGGTAGGACCGATATGGTTAGGGTTAGGGCATAACGTAATCTCGGTGAGACCGATTACACAAACTCGGTGAGATCGATTTTGGTAATAAGCTAACCAGAGAGTTGGTTAGGTAAACTCGGTGGGACCGGTTCGCTCATTTCGATGAGACCGAAATGTTACGAAAAGGAAACAGAGAGTTTACATTGCAATCTCGGTGGGACCGATCGCTCATCTCGGTTAGACCAAAACGTTACGAAGGGAAATAGAGAGATTACAATCCCATCTCGGTGAGACCGAGATCCCTATCGGTGAGACCGATTTGCCTAGGGTTTGTGGCAGTGGCTATGACATCTGAACTCGGTGGCGCCGGATAGAAAGAATCGGTGGGGCCGAGTTGGACTTTAGGTTTAGGTCATATGTGGACGTGGGAAAGTATTTGAGGGGTTTGGAGCATATCACTAAGCACTATGAAGCAAGAAACTCATTAAGCAACACCTCATCCCTCCTTGATAGTATTGGATTTTCCTATAGGCTCAATGTGATCTTGGATCACTAAAATATAAAATGAAGAGTCTTGAGCTTGAAGCTTGAGCCAATCCTTTTATCCTTAGCATTTTGAGGGATCCACTTTTCTCATCCATGCCATGCCAATCATTTAGCTTTCCTGAAATATTTGTCTTGGAATAGTATTAGCTCAATGAGCTATATGTTGTTAGGAATTACCAAAACCACCTAGGGATAGTTGCACTTTCAATCTCCCCCTTTTTGGTAATTGATGACAACATATAGATCAAAGCTTCGACAAAAGATAATAAGATTGAAAAACATCATCGCTTTGAGAAGTATGTGAAATGTGAGAGCTCCCCCTAAATTTGTGCATAGTTTAAGATTTGCTTTGGACTGCAAATGCACATAGAGTTAGGTTCATGAGTTACTCTCCCATGTCACATACATCTTGGTGGAGCGCTCAAAATGATAATATTTAAAAACATGCACTCATCACCAAGCAAAGTGAATGATCATATAGAGATAAAAGGAATAATGTCATCCAACAAGCATTAAAGTAGCATATGATCAAACACATGATCATCATTGTATCACACAGGCAATAAAGTAGTATCTCAAGCAAGCGAAAGCAAATAAAGTTCAACCACAAAGACAAGAGAGAACAAAAGCAAACTCTCTCTCTCTCTTGAAGCCTATGATCTATACATTTTTCTCCCCCTTTGGCAACAAGTTACCAAAAAGTTCCTAGAAAATGCATAGTACTATATCGTCTCTCGGGCTTGGTCTTGATGTGGTGGTGTAGACAAGACTCCATGGGTGAAGACATTAGTTGATGAAGTTGGAGCTGGTGGAGTAGATGCTGGAGCTAGTGGCACTGAAGCTGTAGCAGGTGCAAATGATGTTGCTCTTGTGTCTGTCACAGGCACATCAGCTGATCTCTGAGCTCTAGGCACTCTAGCAAATGCCTCAGTGGTTGTCTTCCCCTTCCTCTCCTGCATATCATCTTGGAGTTGCTCCACTACAGACTGGATCTCAGTTACTTTCACATCTAAGTCATAGAACTTCTGTTCCATGATTCTTTCCAGGCTCTCCTGGTTTTGAGTTAGGGTGGCCAACCGTTTCTCAATCCTCAGTGTGGATGCTATCAAGTAACCAAGCTGGTCTTGTTTGCTCTTCAGAAAGTACTCAGATGCCTCATCAATTGTTGGCATCTTGGCAACCTTCTCTGTCTTTGCCTTCTCCTTCTTCACTTGTGCTTGCACTGAAGATCGTTCATTTTCATCCATGACTACTTGGTTGTCCTCAAAGTCTGGATAGATAGGCATGTGTTTCTTGTCCAACAGGTAAGTGCCAGTGCCCATCTTAGAGTTTATCAGCTCCTGGATCTGTGGGGCATACCCACAACTTCTCTTCTGGTCTGCAGCTGTCCTCTTGATTGTTTCAACAATGAGGCTCATAACCTTGAACTTTTGAGGCACAACAAACAAGTGTAGCAGATTAACAGCATGGCCTCTGATCATGTTATGATCACCTGACTTGGGCAAGAGAGTGTACCTGAGGATCCAGTTGATGGTTGGCAGTCCTGACAGAAGGAAATGGATAGACCCAAACTTGTGAGTCTCAAGAGCATCATCTGGTATCTCCTTGTACATGTGTGCCATTGAGTTGTGATCCTTCTTCTTCTTGGCATAGACATCCAAGTCATCTTCTTTCTCCTTTGGTGCATTGATCAGATTTGCCCATTCTTCAATTATGGACTGGTACCTTGTACCTTCAGACATCCAAACTATTCTGCCATCAGGATAGAAGTGAGCTGTGGAGTAGAATTGCATGATGAGCTCATCATTCCACTTTGTGAACTTCTGCCCAACAAAGTCATCAACTCCACAACCCTTGAAGCTGTCAGGCACACCTGGGTAGTGTTCCTCACTCTCCTTGATGTACTTCCAATCGACCCATCTCATGTCACAAACTATTGGTTTCTTGTCCAGCAGCACAGTCTCATAGAAGTCCTGCTGCTCCTTTGTGTGGAGCCTGTAGTCCACAGTAGTTCTCCTCTTTACTGCATAAGGATCAGTCAACCTCCACTATCTGAGACCTGCATCCTTTCTTAGCTTCATGTTCTCAGCAACAAGATGAGCATTGTTATGGTCTGGAATCTTAGGCTTCAGCTTTCTCAGAACATGCCTTTCATCTTCTTCTTCAACAACTTCAGGCACCGGGGCCTTGTTCTTTTCAGCAGCTGGGATGTTCCTGGTATTCCTCTTGGGTGCAGTCTTGGGCTTGGAAGCAGCCTTAGGTGCTTCTTTGGGCTTTGATGGAGTGGCCCCTGACCTTATGGCATCACCCATGAGCTTCTGAGCTTTGGGAGCTGGAGCAGTAGTCTCTTCTTCTTCTTCCTCATCCATCATGGAAGGCTTCCCAACAACTCTGGCCATGGTCTTCTTGACCCTTTCCTTCCTCTTCTTTTCAGCCACTACTGGCTCCTTGGGTTCCGATCTCTCAGTTTCCTAAGTTGATGCTCTAACTTTCAGCATGGGAGTCCTCTTGGCAGGGACTTTCCGGTTCAGACATGGCTTGGTGGCTGCAGCAGTGCCATACTCCTTCTTGAGCACTTTCCTGGAGGTGGCCTCATCCTCTTCTGCCACATAGTCTTCATCCTCGGAGTCTGAGGTTTTCTTGTGGCAGCTTTGGGTAAGTTGCTTGGGGTGCTCCTGCTGCCCTCATCTGAGGAACTAGAGGGACTAGTGCCCTCACTCATAGGAACCTGCTCCTCTTCCCTGTTCTGGCTGTCACTCTGGTCAGACATGCTTCAAACACTGACTGCTGACCCTGTGAATAGATGTAGATGAGATAGAGTGGATAAGCATCACAAAATACAGAGATTTTTGCAAAAGATTGAGTTAAAAACTTAGTTTTTAGTTTTCCACGGAAAGCATTTCGGATCAACCGATTTGTGAACTCGGTGATACCGAAGCAGCTTTAGGAACCTAAACTAGTGAACTCGGTCAGACCGAGTCACAGTTCGGTGGCACCGAGACTGCTAGGGTTTCACAAAATTCTGATCTCAGTCACACCGATTTGCAATTCTCGGTCAGACTGAGAATTACAAGTGCAATGGCCTTGGCCAAATCGGTGGAACCGATTTCTACAACTTGGTGGGTCCAAGATGGTTTCGGCGGAAACATAACCCTAAATTTTCAAATCAAACCTAATCTATGGATTGTTTTGACTAGATGAGATAGTTTCAATCGTGGCAAGATTCATGAAAAACACAATGTGCTAGGAATCAGATGGGGATAGCACAGTGATCAAGTCCATACCCTAGTTCGGCGATGGACTCGCTACGGCGGCAACGGCGGTGGAGATTCCCGTTAACAGCGGCGGAGACCAGCGTCGGGAGGCGGCTGGCAATGAAGAGAGCGATCTGGAGACCCTGGAGGCAGAGTGGGCTGAGCGCGGGCGAAACCTTTCAAAGATTTTTCCAAAATTTTTGCCCTTCGGTATATATAGCCCGACCCTGTCGGTGTGACCGAGTGGAACAACTCGGTGGCACCGAGATGCATAACTGCAAGCAGTTACTGCAACTCGGTGAGACCGAACTGTTCAAATCGGTTGCACCGATGGAAAACCTAGATCGACTTAGTGATCTCGGTATGACCGAAATGGAAGAATCGGTCAGACCAAAACGCACAAAGAAGTTTTGGAAGTTTAAGTCTATGATGAATCGGGGACTCCAAGTGCTCCTCACACAGAGTGGTTCGAATCTGACTTGATCAAAAAAATTTGATGTAGCATGAATAGAGTTTGAGACAAGAAAATCATAGATAGCTAGAGAAGGTTCTTAGGCATTCTTGTCCATCCACTTGGCCAAAAGAAAAAGAAGCCAAACAAGCAAAACTACAAGTGGATGTCCTCGAATGAGTAAAATATGCAACCAACATGCTCACACAATAAAATGACAATTGAAATATGTGGCAAAGCATGCACAACCAATTCTAGCATCTATCAAGCAATTGGCGATGACTAGGTCATCTATATATGAGTATCTTGACTTAGGAGTCAATTGAGAACATTTGATCATAGGTCATACTCATCGTTTAAGCTCAAGTGGGGTTACCACTTTTACATAATGCATTGATGTGTTCACACCATTAGAGTTGCTTTAACTCAATTATTAGAGTAAAGCTCCCCCTAGATGTGAGATCCCCCCTTAGAGGGATGAACTAACCTTGGGTTTTGTCGATGATGACTTCATGTAGGTGTCGAAGATGTGGATGCTCAATGTCGATGTAGTTCATTTGGAGCAATCCTTTGGAGCGAGTTGCACTTTCACTACCTACATGGGTTAGTCCCACAAGGAACAAACAAGGATATCCATAGACATATAGTGATGCTCACACAAGATGACGTATATGAAAACATTAGGTTACCTTGTCCCTTGTCTTACCAACAAGGGTTTGTGACTCCTTGAACTAGTGCAAGATGTGGAAGTTGATTGCACTTGTCCTTGCCAAAATGATATGAGTGAAGAATGTTGGCGGAGTCACCCTCAAGAGCTCTCTAGTTCTTCTTCTTCGGGATCCACACCATGTTGATGGGAATCCTTGGAGTTGTAGTTGTACTTGATGAAGTAGAGCTTGATGTAGTCTTGGGAATCCACTTGACCGAGGCTTTGGGAGCTTCTTCAAATGCATCAATATCTTCTTGAAGCTCATCCTTGCCTTTTTGCTTGTGGTCTTGTGGTGGAAGATCATCTTGAGCTTGTGTCACTTTGAAGGAAGTAGGATCATACTTCTCTCGTTGAGGAACAAACTTTGTCTTGGGGTATTGATCTTCTTCCCACTCAACTCCATTGGCATTGAACTTTCGTCCAAAACCAACACCTTGGTTCTTCCGGTGCCTTCCTTGCTTGCATACAATTTCCTCGAATTGCTTACTTCCGGCAAGGCTCTTGTAAACACCTTTCTCTGTGATTCCCTTCAATAAGCTATTTTCTTGCTCAAGTGTAACTTGGCTAAGAGAGTCATTAGTGGAATCAAGAGAACTACTAGAAGCAACAACATTGGATTTAGCATGATGATTGTTACTACTAGAGGAAGAATCCTTCTTGTTTTTGTTACTAGACTTGACTTGAGGCATGTAAGTAGATAAGAGTAAACGCTTGGCAATGTAAGAAGAACTTTTCTTGCGAAGATCATCACTGATTGCCTTTAAGAATTCATGCTCTTTCTCAAGATTGAGATTTTCAAAGTGTAACTTCTCATGAGTCCTTAAAAGTTCTCGATGATCCCCTAAGATAGTTTCATGAGCTAACTTAAGAGTGTTTATTTCTTTAGTTAGGAGCTCAATTTTCTCCTTATCATTGTCATTCGTTTTATCTTGATTAGCATGATTAATTGACGTTTCATCATAGTATTCATCACTAGAGTTGTCAATAAGTAAATCATCATCACCTAGCAAGTCATCTTCATCACTATTGAAATCAACATACTCGGGGTGTGTTACCTTTGGGCCTTTTGCCATGAAGCATCTTCCAATTCCTTCATTTGGTGAATCAAATATGTCGTGGGAGTTGGTTGACACAAGTGCTAGACCGGCAACACCTTCATCTTGAGTATGTTCGGAGTCGGAGTGATAGCTTCTCTCGGAGTGATGTTCAGAGTTGGAACCAGATACCCATTCACCAACATGAGCTTGATGTCTTTGTTTTGTGTAGCTTTTGATGACTTGTCCTTCCTTTCCGAATCCTTGCTTCTCCGAGATGTTCTTCGTTCATAACGATCATCTCTACTCCTTCTCTCTCTTGGCGGTGATTCCTCTCTTCTACTTCTTCTCTTGGGAGAATCTTATCTTCTTTTGTAGGGAGCCGTACACTCACTGGAATAGTGTCCGGGTCTTCCACATTTGTAGCAATTTCGCTCTCGACTAGAAGATCTTTTGTCATTGTAGGACCTTGACTTGGAACTTCTTTCCTTGCTTCTACTCTTGTAGAATTTGTTGAAGTTCTTCACCATTAGGCTCAATTCTTCATTGAAGGTTTGTTTCTCACTTGATGATGTGGGAGCTTCACATGAGGCTTTGTAAGCACCACTTGACTTGTTGTGTAGCTCCTCCTTATCCTTGAGTGACATCTCATGGGCAACAATTCTTCCGATGACCTTCGTTGGCTTGAGATTCTTGTAGTTGGGCATCATTTGGATCAATGTGCACACAGTATCATATTTTCCATCCAAGGCTCTAAGGATCTTCTTTATGATGAATTTGTCGGTCATCTCTTCACTTCCTAAGCCGGCAATCTCATTTGTGATGAGAGCAAGCCTAGAGTACATTTCAGCGACGCCTTCACCATCCTTCATCTTGAACTTGTCAAGTTGACTTTGAAGCACATCCAATTTGGATTCCTTGACAGAGTCGGTACCTTCGTGCATATCAATCAAAGTGTCCCAAATTTCCTTTGCATTCTCAAGACGGCTGATTTTGTTGAATTATTTGGGGCACAATCCGTTGAAGAGGATATCACAAGCTTGAGCGTTGTATTGCAGCATCTTCAACTCTTCCGCGCTAGCTTCACGGTTTGGTTCTCTCCCATCAAAGAATTCACCTTGCAAGCCAATACACACAATAGCTCAAACGGCGGGGTTATGTCCGAGAATATGCATTTTCATCTTATGCTTCCAACTAGCAAAATTAGTACCATCAAAGTAAGGACCTCTACAGTGATAGTTTCCCTCGCTAGACGCCATACTCTCCTAGGTTGTGAAACCAAGGCTATGACCACCAAAAGCTATGGAAATCAAAGCAAATGGAGACCAACAGCTCTGATACCACTTGTAGGATCTTGAAGTATGTCTAGAGGGGGGGGTGATTAGACTACTTGACCAAATAAAAACTTAACCTTTTCCCAATTTTAGTCTTTGGCAGATTTTAGCAAACTTAGCACAAGTCAAGTAATCTTAACACAATTCAAGCAAGCATGCAAAGAGTATATGAGTAGTGGAAATTAAAGCATGCAACTTGCAAGAATGTAAAGGGAAGGGTTTGGAGATTTCGAACGCAATTTGGAGACACGGTGATTTTTGAGCCGTGGTTCTGATAGGTGGTGCTATCGTACATCCACGTTGATGGAGACTTCAACCCACGAAGGTTAACGGCTGCGCGAGTCCACGGAGGGTTCCACCCAAGAAGGGTCCACGAAGAAGCAACCTTGTCTATCCCACCATGGTCTTCGCCCACGAAGGACTTGCCTCACTAGCGGTAGATCTTCAGAAAGTAGGCAATCTCCTTGCCCTTACAAACTCCTTGGTCTTGTGCTTCAAATGATAGTCTCCCCAACACTCAACTCTCTCTCACAGGATTTGGATTTGGTGGAAAGAAGATTTGCATGGAAAGCAACTTGGGGAAGGCTAGAGATCGAGATTCATATGGTAGGAATGGAATATCTTGGCCTCAACACATGAGTAGGTGGTTCTCTCTCAGAAATGGTAAGTTGGAAGTGTAGGTTTGTTCTGATTGCTCTCTCCACGAATGAAGAGGAGGTGGAGGGGTATATATAGCCTCCACACAAAATCTAACCGTTACACACAATTTACCAATCTCGGTGTGTCACATCCCTAGTTCTGACAATGCCTAGTGCATGCATTAGAGTGTTGCTTCATGTTTAAATTTCATTTAAACCTGAAATGGGGATTGACTAAACCCTAGCACCAAATGAATTCAACTAGGGTCAAAATAAAATCTTTTTCATTAAACCCAAAATGCCCTCTAAAAAATGTTCAACATTTCTGGTTTGAGGTGAAAGCATCTTCCAAAAATGATTTATATTTTTGCAGGACATATTGGGCTCTGAATTAAACTATATTGTATTTGACTTTGGGCATTTAAATACTATAAATAATTTAAATGTTCAAATAAATGTTGGAAAATTGTTAGGGGTCACTGAAATAATTCAGAAAACACCCATAACTGTTTCCAGGATTTTATAAAATGATTTGATATTTAAATCAAATCAAAAACAAATTGCAGAAAATAGAAAAAACAAAACAAAACAGAAATAAAAATAAAAAGAATAGAGTCTTACCTGGGCCTTACCTGGCTGGCCCAGTGGACAGCCCAGCCCCCTGGCCTGGTGCCAGTCGTCCTCTACCTCTGCCAGTAGGCAGAGGAGGGAGACAGCGCACGCGCGCGCCGTGGCGACACGCCACCTCCCTGCCTGCCTGCGTCCCTCGCCACCGCGACGCCTCGGGCTTTCTCCTCGGCGCCGCCTCGAACCCCTGGACCCCCTCACTCGTCCCCTTCGTCTCTCCTTCGCCTCTCCCTCTCGCACACCCGAACGCCTCCGCCGCCGCCGTTCGCAACCACCGCAACCACAGCCACTCCCTCGCCCCCTCTCTGCGTACCCGAGCTCCGCCCTGACCCCGTGGAGCTACCCACCGACGCACGCGATCAGAGGAAGCCGAAATCGACCGGAGCATCATCGTCTTCACCTCCGGTGCCCGGAGATCGACTCCACCGATTCGGCGCGTCCAGAGCTTCCCCGACTTCGTCGTCTCCTCCGCTAGCCCCTCCATGAGCTCTCCTACGTATCCCCTCTCTCCCCGTTGGTTTCCCGTGCAGTAGCCATGCTAGCCACCATACCGAGCGCCGCCGTCCGCCATGGACGCCGGACGTGGCACTGACGTGCTGTTGCGGCCAGTCCGACGAGCCTAGCGTGCTCCTAGCTGCCCCAGGAGTCCGCATAGCCCCTCAGCCAGCCCCCTAGCGCCCCGTACCCTCGCTCCGCCCAAACCCGAGCTCCGGCGGCCGCAAAAGAGCTCGCCGCCGTTAACTCCGGCCACCCCAGCACCAAACACCGCCACCGTTGGATGCGCCACATCGCCAGCTACTCGTAGCACCCACCCGCGCATCAAACCGTGGCCGGAGCAGCGTTTCCGACGCCCTCCGCCGTTGCTGGCGTCGCCGGCGACAAGCCGCGGGTCAACTCCGGCGGGTTTGACCCGGGGTTTGACCCCCTGACGTGTGGGCCCAGGCGCCTGCTTAGTTAGTGCTAAGTTAGTTAGTGTTAACTAACTTAGTTAATTAGGTAGGCCACTGACATGCGGGCCCCGCCCGGCTAACTAAGTTAGTTAGGGCTAACTAACCTGGTTAGTTGACTGAGACACTGACGTGCGGACCCCACACGTCAGGTTTGACCCTGACCGACCCCTGTTGACTTGCTGACGCAAGCATGACGCAGTGCTGATGTCATAACTCATTTTCTGGATTTAATTTAATTCTGAAATTCCAGAAAATGCTTAAAACTTCTAAAAATCATAGAATTTCAACCGTAACTCCAAATTAAATAATTTATATATGTAAAATTATCAGAAAAATTCAAGGAATCCATCTATACCATTTTCATGCATGTTAGAACAACTTATCACTACTGTTTAGGGCAAATGAAGTAAAGGGCATTTAAATAATCACATATGGAGTTTGAATTTGAATCTTGGATTCAAACCAACTTCATTTAATCTGGTTTTAGTTGCATTAGCCCAAAACACATTCATTTTGCCATGTCATGATCATGCATCATATTGTGCATTGCATTGATTGTGTTCCTTTTTGTGTTGCCGGTATTTGTCCCCTCTCGATAGACGTGATACCGATGACGTGATCGTTGACACTGATGAAGACTCAATGTTATCTTCAGAAGTGCCAGGCAAGCAAAACCCCCTTGTTCATTCCGATACAATCCTACTCTCTCGCTCCTGCTCTCTTTTAATGCATTAGGACAACACCGATTTTTCTGTTACTTGCTGCGGTAGCTGAACCCCTTTATCCTTTGCATGACCTGTCATTGCCACAGTAAATAGATGAAACCCACTAGCATGAGTAGGAGTTGTTTGAGCCCTGATGTGCCTACTCATTCATGTTTGTTTGTCATGCCTGCTACTGCTTAGAGTTGAGTCAGGTCTGATTCATCGGGGATGAATCAGAGGCGTGTGAACATGTCCTACTATGTGAGAGCTAAGTGTGTGAACACGATTTGGTAAAGGTAGCGGTGAGAGGCCATGTAGGAGTACATGGTGGGTTGTCTCATTGCAGCCGTCCTCAGGAACTGAGTTCTGTGTTTGTGATCCATGAACAGCTACTACCACACATTGGGTTCCGGTAACTCGACCCCTCTCGACTTATTAATCAACATGATCTCTGTCCAGGAGTTGCAACTAGTTTCTGGTGTTTGTAGGTAGTGTTAGTAGTCTACCAAGTGGCACCCGGTACAGGTGGGCTTGGGACAGACTAGGCACCGTGGCACGGTGTACCAAGTGGCACCCGGTTGGTGGGCTTGGGAACCCTGCACACATCGTTTGGGGCCGTAAGCGACACCCCGGCCGGATCTCCTTGCGGATGGAACCTGAATAGGCGATAAACCTGGACTAGAGACTTGTTCGGTTAGTCAGGTCGTGGCCGACTCCCTCGCCCGGCTTCCGCTTGAAGGTTGCCGAGGTACATGACGTGTACAGGGCGGTAAGTGGCGAGAGCGTGTGTGAAGAAGTACACCCCTGCAGGGTTAACATCATCTATTCGAATAGCCGGATTCCTCGGATATGGAAACGTGGACCCCTTATATCAGTTCATAGACAAGTGAAAGTGGATACTCTAAAATACGCAAGATAAGCGTGAGTGCTATGGATGGCGTTCTCGTAGGGAGACGGAAGCGGATCCATAGTAGTGTATTGATATGGTGAATATGTGGACTCGTGTGCGCCACCTCAAAAGAGTTACATTGCAGTCGTAGTTCAGGATAGCCACTGAGTCAAAGCTGGCTTGCTGCAGTCAAACCCTACCATCCCCTTTGTTGATAATGATGCATATGTAGATAGTTCTGATGTAAGTCTTGCTGGGTACATTTGTACTCACGTTTGCCTATTTTATGTTTTTGCAGAGAGACTTCAGTCTCACTAGTAGTTCCACATGGACTTCGACGTTTAGCTTGATACCTCAGCTACGATCTTGTGCCCTCGGCAGGATCTGATAGATAGTCAGGCTTCTCAGCCTTTTTCATTTATAGATGTCTGTACTCAGACATGATAGCTTCCGCTTGTGCTTTGACTTGTATGCTCTGATTGTTGGGTCGTGAGACCCATGTTTGTAATGTCTCGCTCCCCGGAGCCTATTGAATAACTACTTGAGTCGTAGAGACATGTTGTGATGCCATGTTGTATTTGCACATATCGAGCATATTGTGTGTATGTTATTGAAATGCTTGGTATGTGTGGGATCTGACCATCTAGTTGTTTATCTTTAGTAGCCTCTCTTACCGGGAAATGTCTCCTAGTGTTTCCACTGAGCCATGGTAGCTTGCTACTGCTCTGGAACACTTAGGCTGGCCGGCATGTGTCCTTCTTCGTTCCTGTGTCTGTCCCTTCGGGGAAATGTCACGCTTTGAGTACCGGGGTCCTGTTAGCCCGCTACAGCCCGGTTTACCGGAGTCCTGCTAGCCCAGTGCTACAGCCCGGACCCACTTGCTGATGACCGACACGTTCGAAGCTGGGTCATGGATGCCTGTCCCTGTAAGTCTGTGCCACTTTGGGTTTACGACTAGTCATGTCAGCCCGGGCTCCTTATCATATGGATGCTAGCGACACTATCATATACGTGAGCCAAAAGGCGCAAATGGTCCCGGGCAAAGGTAAGGCGACACCCGTGGGGATACCGTGCGTGAGGCCGCAAAGTGATATGAGGTGTTACCAGCTAGATCGATGTGACATCGAGTCGGGGTCCTGACAGCGTTGGTATCAGAGCTTGACTGCCTGTAGGATTACCAAGCCAAACTGGTCGAAGTTGAGTCTAGAAATTCTTTAGTTATATAAGGGAATTGATTGTGGGATGGAACGTAAGGCTCTTTTTACTCCTTATACCTCGTGGCCTTCTGATCTGAGTCATCATCTTCTCTTCTACGGGGATTAAGAACTAGGCTATCTCTTCTTTCCATCAGGATCACGTGTTACTAATCCGTAGACTTATAGATTGTTGGACTTAAGCCTCGTTTCAATTCCTACTACTCCCGTATGTTAATTGTTGATCTCGAAACCTTGATATTGTGCTTCTAAGTGGTTATGCCACCATTTTTGTGAATGTCTCAAATCTTTTCTGAGCATTTACAGCCGTTATGCTGTCCGAGTCATCCCAGGTTTCCAAACAGTCTGATGCATTTGCAGATCCCTTCCTCCTGTTTCCGATGTGCCTTTGGTCAGATCAATCACACTAATTGTTGAGTTGAGGTATTCTATTGCCTTGACTTTATGTTGGAGTTACTATTATGGCCCTAGGTGTTTAGGGAGTCACCTAGTAATCTAGCAATGTTTTGTGATCCCAGCGTGATGATTCTGGCTTTTATTCTCGAAAGCATCCCGTGATGTTATTAGTTAGTAGGCATTCTGTTCCTGGGTTTTTGAACCCGAGATCCACCCTACTTATTTCATGTTGATAGTGTTTGCTAGTTCCTTTAGGATATTAGTAACCTTTGCGATAGTCCTCGATGTTCGTGGTATTCCTTTCTTCCAAATACTATGAACCGCTTATGGCAGATGTTCCTCGCTGATCGAAAGATCACAATCAGAGTGCTCCCGATGGGTTCTCGATTCTACATTGTAACTCTGCCAGTTCTACTTTTCTGCATGGGTTATCCGGAAGAAACATGTGGAATTCGTTCGACATGCTAAACCATGCATCCATAACTCAGAAAATCATAAGTTCCTTTGAGTTGTCTCTCTTTAGTTGCATTCTGACCCTCGTCTATCAATTGATAGTCAAGAGTATGCGTGCGTTCGTTTATCGATGCCTATTACTCTTGTGGTCCGTCAAGCCATTCTATCGCAGAACGACTAGGAGAAACAAACTCCAGTACCTCTTCCATATCCAGGATTGGGTCAAAGAAGTTGTGCTCCGCAGATCAAATTGCTAATTCAGCTTTGTTCTGTTCTACCTTGGAGTATTACCATCTTTAAATCGGGATTGTTATAGGAATTGCACACCATCCTATGAACTCCTGGTACAGTGATACTTCTTGTCGTCATTAGTCATTCCTCGGTCTTCGTGTTGTTGCAACCGGAAGGCCGACAAGTGGATCATGATGTGTGAATTCAATACTCCTAGCAACCTCGTTGCTGGGTAGTTAAAGGGAAATAATTTCATTCTTAGTGTGTTGGTTATAGAATCATCATTCTAAGATTGATCGTGCTACCTAGTCCATTCTCCTGGTTCACTCCTCGAACGATGAGTTAGGATTATTTCAAATCCTTACTCTATTGATCATATCGTCCTGCCCTGAAAAGCAAGATTGTTCTCGAGCTTAGTAACATACCGGTGGTTCGTGATTTTCTGAATATCTTCTCAGAAGTATTACCAGGTTGTCACCTGACCGCTATGTTGAGCTCGTGATCAAGTTGGTTTCTTGTGAACCACCTTCTCTCCAAGAATCGGTGTTAGATATCCCTGAGCTAGTTGGTTAAGCTAAACGACAACTTGGAGGGTTGGAAGATAAAAGCTTGCCTGACTTAGTTCGTTCCAAAGGGATATTCTTGTGTAGTGTGTGTTGAAGAAAGATGATATCTTCATCGATTGGTCCTTGTGATCAGTTGCTGGACCTATCGTCTCATCAATCCTTTGATTTGAGTGTGGGCTATCGTCAAATCAAATCAGAACCAACGATGTTCGTAATGTTGTCTTACTCGTGGTTGATCCCTCGAGCATACACCATTACATCTTTGGTCTGACCAATGCTATCACCGTGTTCACATGATGGTGGAAGTTCAGTGATATGGAAATTCCGATGAGTTGCTGTTGAGCCCATCAGTAGCATTTTGTCTCCCCCCATGAATCATGTTGAACATCAACCTAGTGTTGGAAACTTTTGAAAGCATTTTCTTCATGCTAGCTCATGAAGCATGTGTTTTTGGATGAAGGTAGTGACTTCCTTTAATTCATGTGCATCTGATGCAAGTTGCCGCCGTGGATTCGAGAAAGTCAATGTTGTTTCTTTGGAATCATCCCAAATCAGTCATGCATACGTGCGAAAGTATTCTGTGGTTCGGAGACTTGCAACCTCCATTCCATATGTGTTCCGTAGCACCCCAAGCCACTGACTGATTTGTTCGAGAAAAGGAGTTAAGTGTTAATCCATGGTAATGCACAAGACTTCGATATCCTCGATTATGGTTCCCCCACCTGAACTCGGTAGTGTTTTATTATAAGACTACTACGTGGCCATGCTTGTCTGGGACAACGTGTTCACATGTTTGTAGCAGAACTAGCTCATGTTTTGGAGCTTGCTATCGTAGTTCATCTACCGAGAATCCCGCAACGTTATCTCGTCGATTTGTGTTGCAAACTTTCATTTTTCTTCCTAGACTCGATGAGTCTGGAATATCCTGACACCAACCAGATCTGAGTCTCAGGCAGATATGATGGTTGGAACATTTCCCAAGAACTATAATATTGGTCCCTCGATAACCGGTAAAGTGGATGTCGTGGCCAACACACCCAGCCGGAAGACCTATTATTGTAGTATCTTGGTTGAGGAAGTTAGCCACCTCCCCATAAGGATTTCGTAGGATTTACCTCCGTAACTGTTCCTTATGGATTCTATTGCTCCCGAAGTCCGACCTTTACTTGATGTTCTAGTTATCAAACCATATCTATGAATGGGTTACACTAGCACGTCAAGGAGAACATTAGAAGCGGAGTGCTAAATGTCTCTCGGTCGATCATCCAGATTTTATTTTCCTTGGCCTCGCCAAGGGTGAAATCTGAGAAAGTATTATCTTCCTTTGCATCTGCATCATCCATCATCATTTGTCATGGTAGCAAGCTGTGTTGCCAGGATCCTTGACACGGATATTGGTAGAATCTTGATGATTGTGGAAATGCTCAAGTTCTTGAGAGCACGCACAAGCGCTACGTGTTATCATCGGCACTAACTGGGTTTGCTCTCAGTTTCCTCGGCAATGCTATGACCTACTCAAACAGTGAATTCACTCTCTATTGTTGGGTTCTTCCCCAGTTACCAGAATCATTCCCAGCATTTGCATTTTGTTCCCAGCTTGCACCGTCAATGTGCCATTCTACCATGGGTCTCTTCCATTTCCGGTGGTAAGCAAATTCATCCATTACGTTGTCTTCAACAAGGTAATCCACATCATCCAAGTCCGAGTATGCCATTCTACCGACCCCCTCCAAACGATCGCTCGAGAATTGTCTTAGGCTGGCTTAAAGAGTTTCAATGATCTCTGAATCAAAAGTAATTCTTGTTGCCACTTAAGGAAATATCTCTACGAGTCATCTTCCCTAAGGTGTATCGTTATGGTATTAAGGCAACTCAACTCCTCGCTACGTGGACAATCGTTCACACCTTCTTAGGTGTGGAATTGTTGTCTACCTAGTGAACCTTCGTCATCTGCCTCACTCCATTCTTATGGATGTGTGCTTCGTCCCTCAGCTCGAGAGATGTTGCTATGTCTCATTCCGTGAGATAATCCTGAGTTGTTCGACCTCCGAGAAGAACGATTCTTTTAGGGTCTTTCCTTTCCTCTCGTTGTCATGTTAGTTGGAGTTCTCAGAGCAAGACTTCGAGAAAATGATGGTGAACAAATCAACGTTCAGTTGAAGGGCAACCTGAATCGTGAAGATTATACTAGTTGCATTTACCTTTCACCTTACCCTATGCTTGAATCTCGAGACGAGATTCTTGTTTAGTGGGGGTGAGTTGTCACATCCCTAGTTCTGACAATGCCTAGTGCATGCATTAGAGTGTTGCTTCATGTTTAAATTTCATTTAAACCTGAAATGGGGATTGACTAAACCCTAGCACCAAATGAATTCAACTAGGGTCAAAATAAAATATTTTTCATTAAACCCAAAATGCCCTCTAAAAAATGTTCAACATTTCTGGTTTGAGGTGAAAGCATCTTCCAAAAATGATTTATATTTTTGCAGGACATATTGGGCTCTGAATTAAACCATATTGTATTTGACTTTGGGCATTTAAATACTATAAATAATTTAAATGTTCAAATAAATGTTGGAAAATTGTTAGGGGTCACTGAAATAATTCAGAAAACACCCATAACTGTTTCCAGGATTTTATAAAATGATTTGATATTTAAATCAAATCAAAAACAAATTGCAGAAAATAGAAAAAACAAAACAGAACAGAAATAAAAATAAAAAGAATAGAGTCTTACCTGGGCCTTACCTGGCTGGCCCAGTGGACAGCCCAGCCCCCTGGCCTGGTGCCAGTCGTCCTCTACCTCTGCCAGTAGGCAGAGGAGGGAGACAGCGCACGCGCGCGCCGTGGCGACACGCCACCTCCCTGCCTGCCTGCGTCCCTCGCCACCGCGACGCCTCGGGCTTTCTCCTCGGCGCCGCCTCGAACCCCTGGACCCCCTCACTCGTCCCCTTCGTCTCTCCTTCACCTCTCCCTCTCGCACACCCGAACGCCTCCGCCGCCGCCGTTCGCAACCACCGCAACCACAGCCACTCCCTCGCCCCCTCTCTGCGTACCCAAGCTCCGCCCTGACCCCGTGGAGCTACCCACCGACGCACGCGATCAGAGGAAGCCGAAATCGACCGGAGCATCATCGTCTTCACCTCCGGTGCCCGGAGATCGACTCCACCGATTCGGCGCGTCCAGAGCTTCCCCGACTTCGTCGTCTCCTCCGCTAGCCCCTCCATGAGCTCTCCTACGTATCCCCTCTCTCCCCGTTGGTTTCCCGTGCAGTAGCCATGCTAGCCACCGTACCGAGCGCCGCCGTCCGCCATGGACGCCGGACGTGGCACTGACGTGCTGTTGCGGCCAGTCCGACGAGCCTAGCGTGCTCCTAGCTGCCCCAGGAGTCCGCATAGCCCCTCAGCCAGCCCCCTAGCGCCCCGTACCCTCGCTCCGCCCAAACCCGAGCTCCGGCGGCCGCAAAAGAGCTCGCCGCCGTTAACTCCGGCCACCCCAGCACCAAACACCGCCACCGTTGGATGCGCCACATCGCCAGCTACTCGTAGCACCCACCCGCGCATCAAACCGTGGCCGGAGCAGCGTTTCCGACGCCCTCCGCCGTTGCTGGCGTCGCCGGCGACAAGCCGCGGGTCAACTCCGGCGGGTTTGACCCGGGGTTTGACCCCCTGACGTGTGGGCCCAGGCGCCTGCTTAGTTAGTGCTAAGTTAGTTAGTGTTAACTAACTTAGTTAATTAGGTAGGCCACTGACATGCGGGCCCCGCCCGGCTAACTAAGTTAGTTAGGGCTAACTAACCTGGTTAGTTGACTGAGACACTGACGTGCGGACCCCACACGTCAGGTTTGACCCTGACCGACCCCTGTTGACTTGCTGACGCAAGCATGACGCAGTGCTGATGTCATAACTCATTTTCTGGATTTAATTTAATTCTGAAATTCCAGAAAATGCTTAAAACTTCTAAAAATCATAGAATTTCAACCGTAACTCCAAATTAAATAATTTATATATGTAAAATTATCAGAAAAATTCAAGGAATCCATCTGTACCATTTTCATGCATGTTAGAACAACTTATCACTACTGTTTAGGGCAAATGAAGTAAAGGGCATTTAAATAATCACATATGGAGTTTGAATTTGAATCTTGGATTCAAACCAACTTCATTTAATCTGGTTTTAGTTGCATTAGCCCAAAACACATTCATTTTGCCATGTCATGATCATGCATCATATTGTGCATTGCATTGATTGTGTTCCTTTTTGTGTTGCCGGTATTTGTCCCCTCTCGATAGACGTGATACCGATGACGTGATCGTTGACACTGATGAAGACTCAATGTTATCTTCAGAAGTGCCAGGCAAGCAAAACCCCCTTGTTCATTCCGATACAATCCTACTCTCTCGCTCCTGCTCTCTTTTAATGCATTAGGACAACACCGATTTTTCTGTTACTTGCTGCGGTAGCTGAACCCCTTTATCCTTTGCATGACCTGTCATTGCCACAGTAAATAGATGAAACCCACTAGCATGAGTAGGAGTTGTTTGAGCCCTGATGTGCCTACTCATTCATGTTTGTTTGTCATGCCTGCTACTGCTTAGAGTTGAGTCAGGTCTGATTCATCGGGGATGAATCAGAGGCGTGTGAACATGTCCTACTGTGTGAGAGCTAAGTGTGTGAACACGATTTGGTAAAGGTAGCGGTGAGAGGCCATGTAGGAGTACATGGTGGGTTGTCTCATTGCAGCCGTCCTCAGGAACTGAGTTCTGTGTTTGTGATCCATGAACAGCTACTACCACACATTGGGTTCCGGTAACTCGACCCCTCTCGACTTATTAATCAACATGATCTCTGTCCAGGAGTTGCAACTAGTTTCTGGTGTTTGTAGGTAGTGTTAGTAGTCTACCAAGTGGCACCCGGTACAGGTGGGCTTGGGACAGACTAGGCACCGTGGCACGGTGTACCAAGTGGCACCCGGTTGGTGGGCTTGGGAACCCTGCACACATCGTTTGGGGCCGTAAGCGACACCCCGGCCGGATCTCCTTGCGGATGGAACCTGAATAGGCGATAAACCTGGACTAGAGACTTGTTCGGTTAGTCAGGTCGTGGCCGACTCCCTCGCCCGGCTTCCGCTTGAAGGTTGCCGAGGTACATGACGTGTACAGGGCGGTAAGTGGCGAGAGCGTGTGTGAAGAAGTACACCCCTGCAGGGTTAACATCATCTATTCGAATAGCCGGATTCCTCGGATATGGAAACGTGGACCCCTTATATCAGTTCATAGACAAGTGAAAGTGGATACTCTAAAATACGCAAGATAAGCGTGAGTGCTATGGATGGCGTTCTCGTAGGGAGACGGAAGCGGATCCATAGTAGTGTATTGATATGGTGAATATGTGGACTCGTGTGCGCCACCTCAAAAGAGTTACATTGCAGTCGTAGTTCAGGATAGCCACTGAGTCAAAGCTGGCTTGCTGCAGTCAAACCCTACCATCCCCTTTGTTGATAATGATGCATATGTAGATAGTTCTGATGTAAGTCTTGCTGGGTACATTTGTACTCACGTTTGCCTATTTTATGTTTTTGCAGAGAGACTTCAGTCTCACTAGTAGTTCCACATGGACTTCGACGTTTAGCTTGATACCTCAGCTACGATCTTGTGCCCTCGGCAGGATCTGATAGATAGTCAGGCTTCTCAGCCTTTTTCATTTATAGATGTCTGTACTCAGACATGATAGCTTCCGCTTGTGCTTTGACTTGTATGCTCTGATTGTTGGGTCATGAGACCCATGTTTGTAATGTCTCGCTCCCCGGAGCCTATTGAATAACTACTTGAGTCGTAGAGACATGTTGTGATGCCATGTTGTATTTGCACATATCGAGCATATTGTGTGTATGTTATTGAAATGCTTGGTATGTGTGGGATCTGACCATCTAGTTGTTTATCTTTAGTAGCCTCTCTTACCGGGAAATGTCTCCTAGTGTTTCCACTGAGCCATGGTAGCTTGCTACTGCTCTGGAACACTTAGGCTGGCCGGCATGTGTCCTTCTTCGTTCCTGTGTCTGTCCCTTCGGGGAAATGTCACGCTTTGAGTACCGGGGTCCTGTTAGCCCGCTACAGCCCGGTTTACCGGAGTCCTGCTAGCCCAGTGCTACAGCCCGGACCCACTTGCTGATGACCGACACGTTCGAAGCTGGGTCATGGATGCCTGTCCCTGTAAGTCTGTGCCACTTTGGGTTTACGACTAGTCATGTCAGCCCGGGCTCCTTATCATATGGATGCTAGCGACACTATCATATACGTGAGCCAAAAGGCGCAAACGGTCCCGGGCAAAGGTAAGGCGACACCCGTGGGGATACCGTGCGTGAGGCCGCAAAGTGATATGAGGTGTTACCAGCTAGATCGATGTGACATCGAGTCGGGGTCCTGACACGGTGGGACCGAATCAACAAACTCGGCCAGACCGATTTAGTAAACCTAGTGACCCTTAGGGTTTTCGGTGGGACCGACATGCAACTCGGTAGGACCGATATGGTTGGGGTTAGGGCATAACATAATCTCGGTGAGACTGATTACACAAACTCGGTGAGACCGATTTTGGTAATAAGCTAACCAGAGATTTGGTTAGGTAAACTCGGTGGGACCGATTGGCTCATTTCGATGAGACCGAAATGTTACGAAAAGGAAACAGAGAGTTTACATTGCAATCTCGGTGGGACTGATCACTCATCTCGGTTAGACCAAAACGTTACGAAGGGAAATAGAGAGATTACGATCCCATCTCGGTGAGACCGAGATCCCTATCGGTGAGACCAATTTGCCTAGGGTTTGTGGCAGTGGCTATGACATCTGAACTCGGTGGCGCCGGATAGAAAGAATCGGTGGGGCCGAGTTGGACTTTAGGTTTAGGTTATATGTGGATGTGGGAAAGTAGTTGAGGGTTTTGGAGCATATCACTAAGCACTGTGAAGCAAGAAAGTCATTAAGCAACACGTCATCCCTCCTTGATAGTATTGGATTTTCCTATAGACTCAATGTGATCTTGGATCACTAAAATATAAAATGAAGAGTCTTGAGCTTGAAGCTTGAGCCAATCCTTTTATCCTTAGCATTTTGAGGGATCCACTTTTCTCATCCATGCCATGCCAATCATTTAGCTTTCCTGAAATATTTGTCTTGGAATAGTATTAGCTCAATGAGCTATATGTTGTTAGGAATTACCAAAACCACCTAGGGATAGTTGCACTTTCAGCCACACCCCTCCCGATCAACAGGACCCCCGTTTCGACAGTAGGAGGTCCGTTTCCTCTGTTTTGCGGTACGCCAGACCCCTCCCGATGAACAGGATCCCGTTCCGAACGTGGCCGGTCGAACACAAGGCTATTTCCTCCGTTCGGCGGTAGGCGAGGCCTCGTTTCCATCGCCTGTTCCGTCCAAGCCCTCCCGATGAACACGACGACGCATTCTGTTCCGACCCAGCCGATTGGCTCCCCATGAACACGACGACGATGTTGTTTCTCCATTCTGACCCAGCCATGTACACGAGCCCTGGCCATACGTATGCGCGAGTAGGCATTCGAGACTCCGCCCGTATGTACACATACGTGGCCGTATTTTCTTTCTTGCACACTGGCCGCTGTACGTACGTGTACATGCTACGTGCGCGCCTCTACTATGACACGTGCACACCTCTACATCCAACAGTATGTATGTACACGTTCACGACCAGAATGACAACGCTACGTACGCTTCGACCAGGTGGGTCCCGACTGCCAGGCACTTCCTTGCGTGCAAAGATGTAGCTGGTGGGTCCCAACAGTCAGGGGGGCGAATCATTTTTTTTGCCCGGACGCACTTCCTTGCGTGCGAAGGTGTAGCTGGTGGGTCCCAGCAGTCAGGGGGAAAATGTTTTTTTTTGTAAAATACGGTGGCCCGTCCGATGGGTCCCTGCTGTCAGGTGGAGGAATAATTATTTTGCGCGTAATAAGGAGGCACTTCCTTGCGGCCGCCGTGGACCCAATTGTCAGCCTCTCCACGCACAGTACTCTTCCGATGGAAGTCAGTCGTTGACCACATTGACCACGCCGCGCCGAGAGCACCACGGCGGTGGACGACGGCGAGGCCTAGGAAGGGGATGACACGGAGCTGGGGAAGACGCAACAGTGGATGCCCATGCGAAGAGGAGTACGAGGGTTCACTGATTCGGCTGCGGTATGAGGCTGCCGTTGCCGTAGAATAACAGGGGGTGAGGGTGAGTAGAGGGATGGCCTGGCCAGCAGTGGGAGTAGTAGGGGGCGGTGAGGCCTCCACGGCATCACAAACGGCCACGGGAGGCAGGAGCACGCGGCACGACCATCGCTGGTTTGGGCGGCTGGAGCAAGAAGACCAGAGGTTGAAGAAGCACTGCGGTCGTTGGATGAACATCGTACAGTAACAGGAGCTAGAATCGTTCATATTAACTAAGTTAACAAAGCCCTCCGTCCCCGTCAACTTGGTAGGCCCACAAGTTAGCCTCCCACTATGCTGGGTTCCAGCTAGCAGGGGGAGTATTCATTTTTTTGTGCGTAATAAGGAGGCACTTCCTTGCGTGCGAAGATAGCTGGTGGGTCTGACCTGTCAGCAGGGGGCACGTTTTTTCGTGAAATACAGAGGCCCTTCCGGTGGTTCCTAGATGTCAGGTGCAAGAATCATTATTTTGCACGTAATAAGGAGGCATTTCCTTGTGTGCGGCCATGGACCCAGCTGTCAGCCTCTCCACGCACAGTCTAATTCCGATGGTGTCGTTCATTGACCATGTTGACCACGCCACGCCGAGCGCATCCATGGTGGTGGACGACGGCGAGGCCCCGGACAGCAACGAGCCGGAGATGGGAAGACGCGAGAGTAGAGTCGCAGACGGAGAGGTGTACGAGGGTTAACTGGTTCTAGTGCGGTGTGGTTCGGTAGTCGATGGAGAAGAACAAGAGGTGTGGAGGGGTGGAGGGATGGCCTGGCCAACGGTGGAGTAGCGCTTCATAGCGAAGCGTGCTAAGCAGAGCTGCTAGCAGTAGGAGGCGGGAGGTGGTCCCGGCGGCGCTGGAGGAAGAAGACGAGAGATTGAAGATGGATGCCGGTCATTGGATGTAAATCCAACGGCTAACATGTCAGAATCATTTGTTGACTAAATTGACAACGACTTGCGTTGGCTTCGACCTATTGGCCCACATTTCAGCCTCCAAAAATGTGGCACATATTCAACCCATTTTTTCAGAATTTATAGTCTTTTTTTTGCACGGTTGAATTTACAGTCAATTTGATCTTATTTTTGAATTACAGCCGTTAGCTGGGCTGGGTGAACAAATAATGTAGCGTCCATGTGACCCATTTATTTTATTTCCTAAAAAATTACAGGCCATTTGCACTTTCTCGAAATACACAATTTTGCTGGGCTGATTCTAATTATAATGTTGGGTTGGGCCAGCAATGTTATGAAAAAATAAAAAGGGGCTGAGAATTTTGTTATAAATATATTTAAATAATAAGTGATATTATTACATTCGTCCTTAAATCTTACCAAGCTTTTGTACACAATCACTAGGATTTTCGTGCCAAAACAATCCATAATTTTATTGTTAAGAAATTGTTTTTATAAGTTAATAAGATGTGGGATATTGTTTTCTTACATATGTAAGTATGTGTTAAATATATGATGACAATAAAAATAATATATAATAACATATAAAATAATATATATATATATATATATATATATATATAATATAGTTAGAAGGGAAACATAAGTTGGACCTGGCGTTCCTATTCTTATATAGAAAAATAGAATAGACCTCTGCGTTTTCTTCAAAAAAATACATAAATTGGGCTGCCGATATTCAGGAAAAATAAAACCTCGGATGGGAGGTCCATAGGCCGGTCGGTACATGACGGCCCTCAAGAAAATACAAACAGGCCTATGGACCTCCCATCCGAGGTCGTGGGCTGCGCATATTAAAAATGAAAGCCTAGACGGGGCAGCCCAAAATCCAGCTAATACTTGCGGCCCCAGTGATAATAAATGATACCTGCCAGCTCCCCGGCTTCGTTGTGAATTTATCTCCTATAGTAACTACGTTGAAGCACCTAAAAAATGTAACTATGTTGACAAACCTGTGGGCCCCAATGTTAGTATAGCATTAGGAGGAAGTATTTTTTCGATGAGGCACTTGCTTGCGTACGGCCATAGACCTGGTGGGTCCCGACTGTCCGCCTCTCCACGTACAGTCCTCTCCAGATTCCTCTCATCTGTTCAGCATGTTCACAATGGCAGACAGTGGCGTCGCGGCGAGCGCAAAAAGGAGCAGGAGGGGATCCGACCACCTGAGGAAGTGCCTTATTATTAACAAAACTACTAAACTAGCCTAGTGGCCAAGTGAGACTACCCAATAGCTGTTCCGCCCGGGTTCGATTCCACCTCACACATGTGCTGGGAAAATATCTCCAATTTTTTTGCCTCTGCCTTTATTGACATGTGGGTCCCCATTGTCATCTACGCACACCACGTCCAACACTTGCCAAAACTTCGTCCCTCGTTTTCTTTGTGTTTCACACACTCGACATTGTGTGGGCATTTTGACTGTGCATCATATGAAGATGTGCTATGCATGAATGTTGATCAGCATGATGTTAACTTGCTGGTAGTTCCATTTTCGACCATGAATAAAACTTCCAACATGATGTTAACCCTGTTTGAAAAGGCCGTGTTAATATAAATGCTCTGCCTCTGAAAGTTGCAGTTTCTTATCTGAAACTGAACTTGCAGTTTCTTATCTGAAACTAAAACTTGCAGTTTCTTCTCTGAGAATCACATTGTCTGCACTTTTATACTCCTATGAAACTACATTTTTTGAAGTGCTAAAAATAGATCTCTAGGATTCATAAAATACTTCATATGCTCAATACTGCAAATCTGAAATTCAAAAGACATTCATATCTGAAAGTACTCTCAAAATACACAACACAAAACACAATTCACAACCTGCAAATACTGACAACCCTAAGCTCCTCCTGACAATTCACAACCTCCCCGACTATTGGGCTAGGGGGGGGGCAGTCCCCTCCTATTCCTCGGTGGCAGACAGCCGCCCCGTGAGACGATGTGAACAACGAGGGAGAGGATGGCGGGGAAGCGTCATCGGGCCAACTGCTTTTCTCCTCTTGCAGTTGGGTTTGGTCAACGAAGACTCCACCGGATCACTCTGGCAGGACACCCTCACAAACGGCACCCTGTAGACGCTCGATCCTTCAATCTCTAGTGGATGCTCCATCTGGGATCGATACTCCCACCACCGCTCCCTCATGATCGGATTCGGTGAATCTGTTTGCTCCATGGCCCAAAGGAGCAGCTCTATGTACTCCCGCGCGTCTCCCTCCGGGTGTATCGCCGCCTTTTCGCTCTGTTGCAGATATTTGGCCATGGATGTCGTCGTCGCCGCTAGTTGGTCCGTGTTGTCAAACCAAGACTGTATCTCCAACATCCTAGCTAGCTTCATAGGGTCGCCATCTGCGATCCTCACGTATCGGTTGTACTCCTCCATCAATCTACTTCTCCATAGCACCTTCACTCGCCGGCGGTGGTTTTTGAATGGAAGAGGAGAGGAGCAGCGCTGGTTTTGGATTAGAACAGGAGAGGAGCGATGCTGGTTTTGGACTGGAACAAGAGAGGAGGGGCGGTGGTTTGAAATGGAAGAGGAGAGGAGCGGCACTGGATTTAGATTGGAACAGGAGAGGAGCGGCGGTGGTTTAAGAGGAGAAGAGTGGAAGAGCGGCGCTGGTCTTGGAAGTATTTTTTTGTTGCTTTGCGTATTTTGGGTCAAAGTTTGACCACATACTGTATTTGACAAGCAAAATGTGAATGCATGTCACTAAAAATTGTATGGTTTGGTTCGTATCTAAATGTACTTTCAAATTATATTCTTTTTGCAATGTATAACATATATTTTATGTGCGAAAATCATGGTCAATTATGACCCAGAATAAAAGGGAGACTAGTTAATGTGGGGTCGCTTTCTTAATTGAAGGGTAAATTGATTTTGATTTTGATCCAGTCACAGCGCGCTGGCCCTCTCGTCCAATCCTAAACCGCTGCCGCGCGCTCCTCTCCCTCTTCTCCATTGCAAAACCACCTCCTATCTTCTCCATCATCTCCATTCCAAAACCACGGTCTCGCCTCTCCCTCTTCTGATCTTCTCCATTGCAAAACCACCTCCTCCTCTCCATCATCTCCATTCCAAAACCACCATCTCGCCTCTTCCTCTTCTCTATTGCAAGACCATCGTCTCTCCTCCCATCTTCCAAAGCTAGCACCGGACCACTCAGAAGGACATCTATGGAGAGGATGCAGCAGCAAATCAGGCAGATCGCCGGCGGCGACCAGGCAAAGTTAGCCAGGTTAAAGGAGATCCTTAATTGGTTTGACAATGAGTGGGAGATTTTGAGGATGGTGCAGGCCATGTGGCAATGTATGCGAAAGAGCGAGACGGCGACGATGAGGGCGGTGATGTACATGTACTCCTCGGCGGCAGTCACGCCGCAGTCCTCCGAGTTCATCGAGTATCTCCTCTGGGCGATGGAGCAGACAGATTCGCCTGAGGCGACAGTCAGACGGAGGTGGTGGGCGTACAGGTCGAAGGTCGAGCACCCAGAGGATAACGAATCGATCGAGTATGGTGTGCCGTTCATGAGGGTGCAGAGCCAGCCGGAGCCACAGGAGTATTCGTTCTCCCACCACAAGAGGAGGCCGGATGGCGCGACGTCGCTTCCCCGCCGTTCTCCACGGTTCCCTCGATGCTCACCTCGTTTCAATGGCGGTGGTAGGGTTTAAGGTAAGCTTCACACTAACCTAATCTTCCACCTGCTCATGCTTACAATCAGTGTGATAGCTAATGAAAATCATGCTTACAATCAGTCTCCGAGCACTACGCCAATCACCCTAAAATAGCTCTGGACCTTTGGGTCAAAGTTGTGACACAGTGTACAAATAAAGAAAAATAGATTGGTGCTTCTTTCAGAAAAGAGTACTCCCTAGAAAACTGCCAATACAAGCTACTAGTATTTGGTTAGAGGATTTGCTGCCGAGAAAGATCCGTCCACAGAGAGCGCCACACATCCCACTGGTGGTGGTGGATGCCAATGCGTGCATGCAGCATGGTTGGTGTCGGTAATTTTTACTTGGCACACCTTGCACTCTGCATATATGCCGGTTCCATACGTACATTTGTGCAGTTCCACCAAAATGCAGCTGAATAACCCTGTTTGCACAGATAATGAAAAAGTGTGATTACATTATAGTGGCACTAGTTGATGAAACACACAAAATAAATAGAAGAAAATATTGCGATAGTATCATAGTATGCCATGCTGCGAGGGCAAGATTGGCCATGTGATGCCTCATATGGTACGCCTCATACTGGACATCGTCCCAAGTCTCCGAGATACACCTTCTGCCAGTGATGAACATCAATGTACAACGGTAGTACAAGGAGGCTCCTTGAGACATTCAAATCTCTATTTTTGTACAGATCAACTAAAATTAAGCACCCCAGTTTGCAGAAACGCTTAAACATTAAAAATGGGACTAGTTGATGAAACATACATTAACAAAGAGAAGCACTTTCTTTATCTACATTGGAAATGAAATGATAGAGAGGACACTCGCTCTATTTTAACTGTATTATTACTTCATTTTATCAGTGACACTAGGGTCGAGCAGGTGGCAAACAAGGTGTACCGTGCATCGCAAGGATGGAGGCCGGGGGTGCTTAGACTGGGATGCCGAAGCTGGCTCTTTCAGTCACCAACATGGATGATTCAATTCATGGGACCTTTTGGTGCAGTTCACCTAAAATGAAGCAATGTCCCGTGAGCTAGCAACTTCTTCAAAATTTTTTAAGAAAAGGGCTCCAGCCCCGGTTCCATTTCCATCAGAAAATGAAACCCACAGAGCTTCTTCTTCATTAGTTGCAATAAAATTGAGCAACATCAAGGTTGGTTGTGAAGCTCCTGGAATGCTCAACTATAATTTGGATATCATTTGTGCAGTTCAACTAAGATCGAGCGTGAAATGTATATCTTTGTTTGCACAAAAAAGGTGGAAAGGAGGGTGACTAACAAGTGATGAAACATGCATCAAATGAAAAGAAGCATGTTCCTTATCTGAATGGCAATCCTACAAGGACAGTAGCAATTTCTAAAGCAGTGGCATTGCTAGATATTAGTGTGGGCATTAGGATTAACTATGACAACCGTTAAATACGACATTACTTTGGGCACGGGAGAGTAGGCAGACCAGGACAGCTGCATTTCTAACAAAAAGAACCAACTTATCTTAATGGGAAATTTAGCAGGACATGTAAAAAAGTGCCATTGATTCATATTACTGGAGGCATTACATTGAAAACAACATTGGTTTAACGTGTCCTTACTTTTAACAGTGCGACTGCTACATTTTACCAATGGCATTACATAAGAGTGGCTCGGGGCAACAAACATCAGAACAAGATATCTGGGTGGTCCCATTTTTGTTCGGTATACCCACCTTATACTGTGTGAGGCTAGCAAATCTAGTGCTGGACTTACTCTATTGACTTGTCTCCCTGTCCCCACTTTCTTTCCTTTTTCAACCAATAGATCGGGTTTATATTGAGTTTGTACTGCGTTTCCCTTTATTTTCCTATTAGACTTAGAGACCAGTTGGATGGCCAGTCTCTACTACTTTTTGCCCCCATTATTTCCTCTTTTGACCAAGTCCTAGATTCAGGTAACAAATCCTCCCCCACCCCACCCCCTTTCTTCCTTGTTTGAACCAAGTAGTACTAGATTCGAGTGCATGAACTAGTTTTACCTCTTAAACGTAAAAAATTAGGTGGTTTTTGAACAGTTGATCGATCCTATCTACGAGGGCGCCTGAGAAATAGTAAAAGATACAAATGCAGCGATGTCAGGAGCTCAGGAAGTAGAGCAAGGCCGGTCTCGAAGGAAGTTATACCTGATGGTCGCCGGGATGTCGCTAGGTGGGCGGCGGGAGGCCGGATCTGCCCACACTACGACAACAAGGAAGAAGGGGTCGGAGGCCGTCCCTCACCAGTGGTGCTTGGGAGCGAATGGCAAGGTAGGCTGATCGGGACGCGCCAGCAGTGGGTAAGAGCCGTCGCCAGGGACGACCGCGTGAATGTTGCACCTTCTCCCCTTCCCCGGCGGAGAGGATCCGGCTGGATCTGTGACCAGCGGTGAGCACAAAGAGAGAGAGAGAGAGAGAGAGAGAGAGAGAGAGAGAGAGAGAGAGAGAGAGAGAGAGAGAGAGAGAGAGAGAGTGGCCACCGCTGTCATGTTTAGATCTGGAGAGGATGAGACAATGTGAAGAGAGCAACACTAGCAAGCAAGCGCGGAGGCTCCTACCTATATAGTGGAGTAGTACTAGTTTTCTTTTGTCTACCGGAGCCAGCTTCACCTCGTCAATGACTGTCGAGAAGTCTTCATGCACGTGGCCCGGAGGTGCAGTTGTCATCATTTTGATCTGAAGCGCTGGATTATAACATATAACAAGAAAAAATGCCACCTGACAAGAAATCATAACCTCACTGCCCAAAGGGGACAACATGAATCCCGACGGACAAACTAGACGAGGAACAAAGCTCAAATTAAAGATAAATTCATAGAAAAGGGGTCCGTCGATAGATGCCCTAATTAACATAGCCGGCTTGACCTAGATGGCAGCTGTGGTGTCAAAACCGGCGGATCTCGGGTAGGGGGTCCCGAACTGTGCGTCTAGGCGGATGGTAATAGGAGACAAGGGACACGATGTTTTACCCAGGTTCGGGCCCTCTTGATGGAGGTAAAACCCTATGTCCTGCTCGATTAATATTGATGATGTGTGTTACAAGAGTGGATCTACCACGAGATCAAGGAGGCTAAACCCTAGAAGCTAGCCTATGGTATGATTGTTGTTCGTCCTATGGACTAAAGCCATCCGGTTTATATAGACACCAGAGAGGGCTAGGGTTACACAGAGTTAGTTACAATGGTAGGAGATCTACATATCCGTATCGCCAAGCTTGCCTTCCACGCCAAGGAAAGTCCCATCCGGACACGGGACGAAGTCTTCAATCTTGTATCTTCATAGTCTTGGAGTCCGGCCGATCACGATAGTTCGGCTATCCGGACACCCCCTAGTCCGGAACTCCCTCAGTAGCCCCTGAACCAGGCTTCAATGACAACGAGTCCGACGCGCATGTTATCTTCGGCATTGCAAGGCGGGTCCTTCCTCCGAATAATTTATAGAAGATTGTGAACACCAGGATAGTGTCCGGCTCTGCAAAAATAAATTCCACGTACCACCGTAGAGAGAATAACATTACACAAGTTCAATCTGCTGACGTATTTTGTGGCGTGACGTCACACCACTACCAAGCTTTTACTCAAATTGTTTTTTATCGTTCCACCTCCGCGCGTTTAGCGAAGCGGTTTCCTTGGCACGTCTTGTCGAAGCAGAGATCGTGTTCCCCTTATTCCGGGATTCCCATCAATACGGACGTGGGTAACCCAACCGCGCCATTGATTGTGACGCTTGGGAGATAAGCGAGTTTTACCAGGCCGGTGGGGACACATGTTTTTGTCCGCCCATATAAGGGGATAAAGATCCAACCCTTTTACCCACGCCTTCTTCCTCCTTGGCTTATCCATCTCCGCGAACTCGAGCTCCAACGCCCAAGTCCGCACTTCTCACCTCAACCTTCTCCAACTATGTCCGGAGCGGGAGGCAAGTGGATGGCCTCCTCCGTCACGGAGGGGCAGATCCAGAAGCTGCGCGATGCCGGATATTTGTCCAGCAACATCGCGCACCGGCTCCCCGACGAGGGAGAGCTCATTCCCACCCCCAGGCCCCATGAGAGGGTAGTATTTCTTCCCCATTTCCTCCGCGGACTGGGCTTCCCACTTCATCCCTTTGTCCGGGGGCTCATGTTCTACTATGGCCTAGATTTCCATGATCTGGCCCCGAATTTCATCCTCAACATCTCGGCGTTTATCGTTGTGTGCGAGGCCTTCCTCTGCATCCAGCCCCACTTCGGCTTGTGGCTCAAGACCTTCACTGTCAAGCCGAAGGTTGTGAAGGGCAGCCAAGCGGAGTGCGGAGGCGCCATGGTGGGAAGGATGTCCCATGTTACTTGGCTGGAGGGCACTTTCGTGGAAACTATCAAGGGGTGGCAATCGCGGTGGTTCTACATCACCGAGCCGCGTGACCCTGATTGGGCAGCGGCCCCCGAATTCAGATCCGGCATCCCTACACGGCTCACCTCCTGGAAAGAGAGTGGCCGGATCTGGGGGGATTCGGAGGAGCTGACCGGACTCCAAGCCTGTATCCACAAGCTGGTGGACAAGAAGCTCAAGCTTGTCAACATAGTCCAGGTCATGCTCATCCGCTGGATTCTCCCGTGCCAACGACGGGGTTTCAACATGTGGGAGTTCGATCCGGCGCAGCACCAGACTCTGAGCGGGCTCTTCGACACTACGTACGAAGATGTCTGGAAGGTGCTGTTCAAGGGCGCCGAGGCTCCTGCATCCGCTACCGAAGATCCGACTGACGAGGTAAGTGATTTTCTCCTTTACGGAACGCTTGTTTTCCATATTTTGACTCTATGCGGGATCTAAACTCCCTTTACCTTTGATAGGACTGGCTGGCGAAGGCCAAACAGACCATCTTTCCGGCCCCATTGCCAGAGGACCCATCGGACGCCTGCCTAACGGGGCTTCTGGCTCCGGCACCCCACGTGGTGCCGGAGAAGAAGGCCAAGAAGAAGGCCACGGGTACTTGAAAGAGTTCGCATTTTCAAGTGTTATCGGATGATGAATCCGAGGCCGACTCTTCCCACCAAGGCGAGGAGGAGAAGAAGAAAGCCTCTCCCCTAGCGGGGGGAGGGAAGAAAAGGAAGGCCTCCCCAACAAGGGAGGCCGAAGGGTCTAAGAAGGGAAAAACTCTTCCCTCGGACTGCTCTGCCAACGCCAGTGACAACGACGAGGACTGGCCTCCAAGGGCCAAGCCCCTGGCGAGATCGTAAGTATCCGGACTCCCGAATATCTTCAAGGTTTTTCCTTTTCGCCACATAATGTCTTTCTAATGCCGCATACAACCCTACAGTCCGCCCAAGGATGATCTTCCCGCTTCGTCGAGTGGATCCTTAGGTGTGTCGGATATGGATTCTATTCCGACTGCCTCCACCCCCCGTGCTGCGGACGATGCCGAGGTGGGATCCCAGGAAGGGACCCACCAGGAGGAGGAGGCCCCGGAGGTGTCACAGAACAACCTCCCGGACTTTGCACCAGACTCGGCCCTGGAACCCACAGTGGCTCCGGAGTCCGGCGGGCGACCCCTTCGCAAGAAGGGAAAGACCGTGACACCGGCTGCCTCCGTCCAACCAGAGGCGCCGGATAATTTGCTGGAGGCGCTCAACGGCGCCTCCATCAAAGAGGAACACTGCACTGTTATGAGTGCGGTGATTCAAAATGTTCAGCTCGCCAAAAGTGAGCTGACCGAAGCCTGCAGCAGCCTTCTAACAGGCTTTGAGGTAAGAATTTCAATATGTATAAAATGGTACCGCATAGACAGTAGCCTCTGATGCTCGGTTCAGTGTTCGGAAAGAAAAGCCGGACCAAGGATCTAAAAAATATACGCAGGAGTCATAATAAATATGTCAATATGGGATTGGAGGCTGCGCAGCTGACCTCTGCTGCACTGACTGCGGAGGTCAATACGTTGAAGGAAACCCTCGAGCGGTCCGAGAACGAGCTCGGCCCTGCCAAGAAGCAGCTCAAGGACAAGGAAGGTGAGTAACACCTTACTAAAATTGTACCTTACAGAAAAGGATTTTGGTTGCAAAAAGAATGACAAGGATAACATGGGTATTGCAGGGGCCACTAACGAGGTGGCGACCCTAAAAGAGGCGGTGGCCGCGGCTGAACGCAATGCGTCCGCGGAGCGCACCGAGCGAGAGAAGCATGAGGCGCGGGTGGCGGAGGTACAGCAAGAGCTCCAAGATCTCGTGAAAAAACATGAGATCCTGGAGCGTGACTCGAAGACTCGAGAGTCTGAGCTTGCAACGGCTCTTGAGAGTGCCAAAGCCGCTAAGGCCGAAGCCTACAAGGCCCTCCAGGAGATTGAGGCGGTGAAGAAAATAGCAGCGGGTAAGGCATTTTTCATGCAAAGTAAGCATGTGAGTGTTAATTACCTGTTGCTTACCCGAATTCGGAGCTCTCCACGGGCGTTCGCAGATCTTCCTCGTAGCATGTCTGATGCTGCCGCGTTCTACCGGGCCGAGGAGGGGAGCTCGACGGAGAAGGTCTTCTGGTCTCAGTATGCTGAGGCCGGACATCCGGTGCCCCTTAGCGACCAGCTGAAGCAGCTGGTCGAGCTCCACAAGGCGGTCGAACAGGCCATGAAGGGCCTCATAGTTCGGCTGTGGCCTAAGGAGGCCATGCCTGGGAGCTACTTCAGCCTGGTGCGGCGGCTGGTGGATGCGTGCTCGTGGGTTGAAGTCATCAAGCACTCCGCCCGTATTGAAGGTGCCCGTCGGGCCCTTGCCCGCGCAAAGGTGCACTGGGGCAAGATGGATGCCCAGAAACTCGTGACGGACCCGCCACCAGAGGGCAAGGAGCATCGCATGCCCGAGATGTATTATAAGAGTGTGCTGAAGGGCGCCCGCACTATTGCGGGTGAGTGCTCCAAAGATGTAATATTTGAGTAGACTCGCATTTTGTTATCCTGTGCGCTGAAAACTTAGTTCATATGCGCTAAGCAACGCTTGTTAATTTAAAATATTACCTTCTGTGCGGCTGTTTATCAAATCTGAGAGATGGCAAGTCGTCGGCTTCAGCCCCCATGCCACGAGTGCTGGGGTGTTTGGGATAAACTTGAGCACTCTTGTTCCCATTTTTGGGTCCATCTAGGGAGGCGTTCAACACAACGAACAAGGCAACGGACTTATAATGCTTGAACACTCTCACTTAGCCATAGAATTCTATAATTTTAAATTTCGGTGAAGCCCCTAGTCTTCGGAAGGCCGAATTTGGGGCGCTATCCACGCCTGGGCCGGACAATATCCGGCTCCTCGCTCTAAGCGGCACAAGTCTTTAAGGACTCGCAAAAAACCTCTCGAACAGCGATCGGCTCTCGCCTCATCATGACGGTCCGTTTTAGCTTTCTCCACTGAGGCGTTAACCCAGCTCAACTGGGGCGCAATCGCAGTGGTTCTCCCAGTGCTACCTTAGCCGATACAACGGAACGTAAGGTACCAAAACATGGGAGCCGGGCAAACCCAACTATTGACCCAAGACATGATTCGGAGCCGATGCATATAATGCTATAAGTTCGGGGTGCCGCACTTGTGAAAGTGTTCGGACTTATCACACCATGATGCGGGAAACATAAGCCCCTGGTGTGTTTTAACTGTACCAAAGTGTACGGATGCAACATGTCGTAAATGAACATATGTAGAAAAAAGAAATACAATTATAAGCAAAAAGGTGCTGCATTGTTTTATTCAAGAAGTGCTGCTATGAATGCAGAACGATACAAATAGTGCGATAAGCAAGGGACGGGACTGTTAAACATGCCCCCTCCAGGGGTAGGCTGTGGAGTGGTGTATAAAATAGATTTAATGCTCGTAATGGTGACCACCTGGGTATTCGTTGTAGCCTTTATTCTTCCCTGGCTGTTGCATCATGAGTTCGGCAGGTTTGCTGCCGGACAGGGCCTCTGACGAACGGAGTCCTGTGGGTTAAAAAAAAGGAAAAAGAAAAAAAAAGAACGACACACTTGAGAGCCCCTGGTGTGGTTGAGCCGCAGTCTGGGCTTGTCGTGGTCGTGCCCCTCTCCCCATGCCCATGGTATCTTCAGAGCGTAATGGTGTACGCGAAGGACCTGTTTTGACGTTTTACAGGGGCTGGGGTTGGGGCCGCACTGCTACGCGTGCTCGGAACGTGCTAGGTGGTCTTGTTGTAGGTTACTCCAGGCGCGCTTAGCTATGTCCGGCCGCTTAACGGCCGGACTCGAGAATTGCCTTAAGAGGCTGCATTGTACTTCTGCCGCGAGAGCCGCTGTATGTCCTCCGTTCGGAGATAACGTTCAGTGTTTCCATTGACCGTGATGACTCCTCGAGGGCCTAGCATCTTGAGCTTGAGGTATGCATAGTGCGGCACCGCGTTGAACTTTGTAAACGCGGTATGTCCGAGCAGGGCATGATAGCCGCTGCGGAACGGAACTATGTCGAAGATTAACTCCTCACTTCGGAAGTTATCCGGGGATCCGAAGACCACTTCCAGTGTGACTGAGCCTGTACAATTGGCTTCTACACCTGGTATGACGCCTTTAAAGGTCGTCTTGGTAGGTTTAATCCTTGAGGGGTCTATGCCCATTTTGCACACTGTGTCCTGATAAAGCAGGTTCAGGCTGCTGCCGCCGTCCATCAGGACTCTAGTGAGGTGAAATCCATCGACGATTGGGTCTAGGACCAATGCGGCGAATCCGCCGTGGCGGATGCTGGTGGGGTGGTCCCTTCGGTCAAAAGTGATCGGGCAGGAGGACCATGGATTGAACTTCGGGGCAACTGGCTCCATCGCGTATACATCCCTGAGTGCACGCTTCCGCTCCCTTTTGGGTATGTGCGTTGCGTATATCATGTTCACCATCCGCACTTGTGGGGGGAAACCCTTCTATCCTCTATTGTTCGGCGGTCGGGTCTCTTCCTCGTCATCGCTATGCAGCCCCTTGTCATTCTTTTCGGCAATTAACTTGCCTGCCTGCTTAAATACCCAACAGTCCCTGTTGGTGTAGTTGGCTGGTTTTTCGGGGGTGCCGTGTATCTGGCATGAGCGGTTGAGTATTCGGTCCAAATTGGACGGACCCGGAGTAGTTCTTTTGAATGGCTTTTTCCGCTGACCGAGTTTAGAGCCTCTGAATCCGGCATTGACTGCCGTGTCCTCACTACTGTCTCCGTTGATGCGGCGCTTGTTTTTGTTACGACGCGACCTGCCATTTCGGTCCTTGAAATCCGAACTGCCAGAATTTTTGCTGAGGTTGTTGCTGCGTGCTAGCCAGCTGGCCTCACCCGCGCAGAAGCGGGTCATGAGTGATGTGAGGGCTGCCATGGATTTCGGCTTTTCCTGTCCCAGGTGCCGGGCAAGCCACTCGTCGCGGATGTTATGCTTGAAGGCCGCGATGGCCTCCGCATCCGGACAGTCGACGATTTGGTTTTTCTTGGTTAAGAAACGTGTCCAAAATTGTCTGGCCGATTCGTCTGGCTGCTGAATTATGTGGCTTAGGTCATCAACGTCTGGCGGTCGCACATACGTGCCTTGGAAGTTATCGAGGAATGCGGCTTCCAGGTCTTCCCAACTCCCAATTGACTCTGCTGGCAAGCTGTTAAGCCAATGTCGGGCTGGTCCTTTAAGCTTGAGGGGGAGATATTTGATGGCGTGAAGATCGTCACCGCGGGCCATGCGGATGTGAAGAAGATAGTCTTCGATCCAAACCGCGGGGTCTGTTGTGCCATCGTAAGATTCGATATTCACGGGTTTAAACCCTTCAGGGATTTGATGATCCATTACTTCATCTGTGAAGCATAGTGGGTGTGCGGCGCCTCTGTACTGGGCGATATCACGACGGAGCTCAAAAGGGCTTTGTCTGTTTTATTCGGCCCGGCCGAACTTACTGTGTCCGGCGTGACGGTTGTCGTCACGTACCGTGGGGCGCCCACGCGATCCATAGATCGATCTTGATTGTCTTGCCTTATCCTCCAATATATCTCGCTAGTCCGGAGCGTTCCCCTGTGGCCTTGTGCTTTTCGAGCGATGCCGGGGTACGGGTCTAGTGAAGGGCCTAGAGGCCTCTCTGTCGCGACCACGGGGTGGTCGGTCAGCCGTATTGTCTCCTGGTGATGCGGGTTCATATGCTTCCTCCTCTAATCGGGGGAGCAGCCTACGTTTAGGGTAGCTTTTGGAGGGGCGTTCGAGCTCATGCTCTTCGGCCGCGAGGACTTCAGTCCATCTGTCGGCTAGCAGATCTTGATCAGCTCTAAGCTGTTGCTGCTTTTTCTTGAGGCTGTTCGCCGTGGCCATAAGCCTGCGTTTAAAACGCTCTTGTTCGACGGGATTCTCAGGCATGACGAATTCATCGTCGTCGAGGCTTGCCTCGTCTCCGGAGGGAGGCATATAATCCTCTACCTCTTCTTCTGCCGCTCTCTCATGAGGGCTGGTGTCTCCGTCCTCCTGCGATGGATTTTGCTGGAGTGGGTTGTCTTCGGCACTGTCCGGTGTATTATTATCTCCGGTGCTGGAATCTTCATTCTTGCTGTGGCGGGATTTAGAGCGGCGCCGCTGACGCCGGCGCTTGGGCTGTTTCTTGGAGGGGTCATTGAGGGAGTTTCGGACTAGGGGGTGTCCGGATAGCCGAACTATCATCATCGGCCGGACTCCAAGACTATGAAGATACAAGATTGAAGACTGCGTCCCGTGTCCGGATGGGACTTTCCTTGGCGTGGAAGGCAAGCTTGGCGATACGGATATGTAGATCTCCTACCTTTGTAACCGACTCTGTGTAACCCTAGCCCTCTCCGGTGTCTATGTAAACCGGATGGCCCTAGTCCATAGGACGAACAACAATCATACCATAGGCCAGCTTCTAGGGTTTAGCCTCCTTGATCTCGTGGTAGATCTACTCTTGTAACACACATCATCAATATTAATGAAGCAGGACGTAGGGTTTTACCTCCATCAAGAGGGCCCGAACCTGGGTAAAACATCGTGTCCCTCGTCTCCTGTTACCATCCGCCTAGACGCACAGTTCGGGACCCCCTACCCGAGATCCGCCGGTTTTGACACCGACATTGGTGCTTTCATTGAGAGTTCCTCTGTTTCGTCACCGATAGGCTCGATGGCTTCTTTTATCATCATCAACAACGCAGTCCAGGGGGAGACCTTCCTCCCCGGACAGATCTTCGTATTCGGCGGCTTTGCACTGCGGGCCAATTCGCTTGGCCAACTGGAGCAGATCGAAAGCTACGCCCCTGGCCGTCAGGTCAGATTTGGAAGTTTGAACTTCACGGCTGACATCCGCGGGGACTTGATCTTCGACGGATTCGAGCCACAGCCGAGCGTGCCGCACTGTCACGTCAGGTATGATTTAGCTCTACCGCCGGACAGTACCCTGGAGGCCGCACTCGAGCCCGCTCCGATCCTCAATTCGGAGCCGGCCGCGCAGATCGAGGATGGATGCCTAGACACCGCCTCGGGGGCTGCAACCTCTACGACGATAGAGCTGAACACTGACTTTGTCCCTCATAAAGCTCGTGACTCCAAGGTGCCGGACTCCTCGTCGGACTCCGAACCTCCCGCGCCCGCCCTGATCGAATCCGATTGGGTGCCGATCATGGAGTTCACCACATCGGACGTCTTTCAACACCCACCTTTCGGCGACATCTTGAGTTCGCTAAAATATCTCTCGTTATCAGGAGAGCCCTGGCCGGACTGCGGTCAGGACGGTTGGGATGCGGACGACGAAGAAATTCAAAGCCCACCCACCACCCACTTGGTAGCCGCTATCGATGATTTAACCGACATGCTAGACTACGACTCCGAGGACATCGACGGTATGGACGACGATGCCGGAGATGACCAAGAACCAGCGCCCACTGGGCGCTGGACAGCCACCTCATCGTATGACATATACATGGTGGATATCCCAAAAGATGGGAATGGCGAAGGAACAGAGGAAGATGACCCCTCCAAAAAGCAGCCCAAGCGCCGGCGTCAGCGGCGCCACTCTAAATCCCGCCACAGCAAGAATGAAGACTCCGGCACCGGAGACAATAATACACCGGACAGTGCCTAAGACAACCCGCTCCAGCAAGATGCAGCGCAGGAGGACGGAGACGCCAGCCCTTATGAAGGAGCGACAGGAGAAGAGGCAGAGGATTATATGCCTCCCTCCGGAGACGAAGCGAGCCTTGATGATGACGAATTCGTCGTGCCTGAGGATCCCCTCGAACAAGAGCATTTTAAACGTAGGCTTATGGCCATGGCGAACAGCCTCAAGAAAAAGCAGCAACAACTTAGAGCTGATCAGGATCTGCTAGCCGACAGATGGACTGAAGTCCTCGCGGCCGAAGAGCATGAGCTCGAACGCCCCTCCAAAAGCTACCCTCAACGCAAGCTGCTCCCCCGATTAGAGGAGGAGGCTTACGAACCTGCATCACCAGGAGACAATACGGCTAACCGACCACCCCGTGGTCGCGACAGAGTGGCCTCTAGGCCCTTCACCAGACCCGTACCCCGGCAATGCTTGAAAAGCACACGGCCACAGGGGAACACTTCGGACTTGCGAGATATATTGGAGGATAAGGCAAGACAATCAAGATCGATCTACGGATCGCGTGGGCGTCCCACGATACGTGACGACAATCGTCGCGCCGGACACAGTAAGTCCGGCCGGGCCGAACAAAGTAGACCAAGCTCCCTTGAGCTCCGCCGTGATATCGCCCAGTACAGAGGCGCCGCACACCCACTATGCTTCACAGATGAAGTAATGGATCATCAAATCCCCGAAGGGTTTAAACCCGTCAATATCGAATCCTACGATGGCACAACAGACCCCGCGGTTTGGATTGAAGACTATCTCCTTCACATCCACATGGCCCGCGGTGACGATCTTTACGCCATCAAATACCTCCCCCTCAAGCTTAAAGGACCAGCCCGGCATTGGCTCAACAACTTGCCAGCAGAGTTAATTGGGAGTTGGGAGGACCTGGAAGCCGCATTCCTCGATAACTTATAGGGCACTTATGTGCGACCACCAGATGCTGATGACCTAAGCCACATAATTCAGCAGCCAGACGAATCGGCCAGGCAATTCTGGACACGGTTCTTAACCAAGAAAAACCAAATCATCGACTGTCCGAATGCGGAGGCCCTCGCGGCCTTCAAGCATAACATCCGCGACGAGTGGCTTGCCCGGCACCTGGGACAGGAAAAGCCGAAATCCATGGCAGCCCTCACATCACTCATGACCCGCTTCTGCGCGGGTGAGGACAGTTGGCTAGCACGCAGCAACAACCTCAGCAAAAATTCTGGCAGTCCGGACTTCAAGGACCGAAATGGAGGCCGCATCGCAACAAAAACAAACGCCGCATTAACGGCGATCATATTTAGGATACGACAGTCAATGCTAGATTCAGAGGCTCTAAACCAGGTCAGCGGAAAAAGCCATTCAAAAGAACTACTCCGGGTCCATCCAATTTGGACCGAATACTCGACCGCTTGTGCCAGATACACGACACCCCCGAAAAGCCAGCTAACCACACCAACATGGACTGTTGGGTATTCAAGCAGGCAGGCAAGTTAATTGCCGAAAACAATGACAAGGGGCTACATAGCAACGACGAGGACGAGACCCAACCGCCGAACAATAGAGGACAGAAGGGTTTCCTCGCACAGGTGCGGACGGTGAACATGATATACGCAACGCACATACCCAAAAGGGAGCGGAAGCGTGCACTTAGGGATGTCTACGCGATGGAGCCAGTTGCCCCGAAGTTCATTCCATGGTCCTCCTGCCCGATCACTTTTGACTGAAGGGACCACCCCACCAGTATCCGCCACGGCGGATTCGCCGCACTGGTCTTAGACCCAATCGTCGATGGATTTCACCTAACCAGAGTCCTGATGGACGGCGGCAGCAGCCTGAACCTGCTTTACTAGGATACAGTGTGCAAAATGGGCATAGACCCATCAAGGATTAAACCTACCAAAACGACCTTTAAAAGCGTCATACCAGGTGTAGAAGCCAATTGTACAGGCTCAATTACACTGGAAGTGGTCTTCGGATCCCCGGATAACTTCCGAAGCGAGGAGTTAGTCTTCGACATAGTCTCGTTCCGCAGCGGCTATCATGCCTTGCTCAGACGTACTGCGTTTGCAAAGTTCAACGCGGTGCCGCACTATGCATACCTCAAGCTCAAGATGCCAGGCCCTCGAGGAGTCATCACGGTCAACGGAAACACTGAACGTTCTCTCCGCACGGAGGAACATACAATGGCTCTCGCGACAGAAGTGCAATGCAGCCTCTTAAGGCAATTCTCGAGTCCGGCCTTTAAGCGGCCGGACACAGCTAAGCGCGCCTGGAGTAACTTACAACAAGACCACCTGGCACATTCCGAGCACGCGTAGCAGTGCGGCCCCAACCCCAGCTCCCGCAAAACGTTAAAGCAGGTCCTTCGCGTGCACCATTACGCTCTGAAGATACCATGGGCATGGGGAGAGGGGCACGACCACGATAAACCCAGACTGCGGCTCAACCACACCAGGGGCTCTCAAGTGTGTCGTTATTTTTTTCTTTTCTTTTTACCTTTTATTTTTTACCCACATGACTCCGTTTGTCAGAGGCCCTGTCCGGCAGCAGATCTGCCGAACTCACGATGCAACAGCCAGGAAAGGATAAAGGCTACAACGAATATATAGGTGGTCTCCGTTACGAGCATTTTTATACACCAATATGCAGCCTACCCCTGGAGGGGGACATGTTTAACAGTCCCATACCTTGCTTATCGCACTATTTGTATCGTTCTGCATTCGTAGCAGCACCTATTGAATAAAACAATGCAACACCTTTTTGCTTATAATTGCATTTCCTTTTCATACATATGTTCATCCACGGCATATTGCATCCGTACACTTTGGTATGGCTAATATACACCAGGGGCTTACGTTCTCCGCATTATGGTGTGATGAGTCCGAACACTTTCACAAGTGCGGCACCCCGAACTTATAGCACTATATGCATCGGCTCCGAATCATGTCTTGGGTCAATAGTTGGGTTTGCTCGGCTCCCATGTTTTGGTACCTTACGTTCCATTATATCGGCTAAGGTAGCACTGGGAGAACCACTGCGATTGCGCCCCAGTTGAGCTGGGTTAACGCCTCAGTGGAGAAAGCTAAAATTGACCGTCATGATGAGGCGAGAGCCGGTCGCTGTTCGAGAGGTTTTTATCGAGTCCTTAAAGACTTATGCCGCTTAGAGCGAGGAGCCGGATACTGTCCGGCCAAGGCGTGGATAGCGCCCCAAATTCGGCCTTCCGAAGACTAGGGGCTTCGCCGAAATTTAAAATTATAGAATTCTATGGCTAAGTGAGAGTGTTCAAGCATTATAAGTCCGGTTGCCTTGTTCGCTATGTCGAGTGCCTCCCTAGATGGACCCAAAAATGGGAACAAGAGCGCTCGAGTTTATCCCGAACACCCCAACACTCGTGGCATGGGGGCTGAAGCCGACGACTTGCCATCTCTCAGATTTGATAAACAGCCGCACAGAAGGTAATATTTTAAATTAACAAGCGTTGCTTAGCGCATATGAACCAAGTTTTCAGCGCACAGGATAACAACATGCGAGTCTACTCAAATATTACATCTTTGGAGCACTCACCCGCAATAGTGCGGGTGCCCTTCAGCACACTCTTATAATACATCTCGGGCGTGCGATGCTCCTTGCCCTCTGGTGGCGGGTCCGTCACGAGCTTCTGGGCATCCATCTTGCCCCAGTGCACCTTTGCGCGGGCAAGGGCCCGACGGGCACCCTCAATACAGGCGGAGTGCTTGATAACTTCAACCCACGGGCATGCATCCACCAGCCGCCGCACCAGGCCGACGTAGCTCCCAAGCATAGCCTCCTTAGGCCATAGCCGAACTATGAGGCCCTTCATGGCCTGTTCGGCCGCCTTGTGGAGCTCGACCAGCTGCTTCAGCTGGTCGCTAAGGGGCACCGGATGTCCGGCCTCAGCATACTGAGACCAGAAGACCTTCTCCGTCGAGCTCCCCTCCTCGGCCCGGTAGAATGCGGTAGCATCGGACACGCTGTAAGGAAGATCTGCGAACGCTCCTAGAGAGCTCCGAATTCGGGTAAGCGACAGGTAATTAACACTCACATGCTTACTTTGCATGAAAAATGCCTTACCCGCTGCTATTTTCTTTGCCGCCTCGATCTCCTGGAGGGCCTTGTAGGCTTCGGACTTAGCGGTTTTGGCACTCTCAAGAGCCGTTGCAAGCTCAGACTCTCGAGTCTTCGAGTCATGCTCCAGGCTCTCATGTTTCTTCACGAGATCCTGGAGCTCTTGCTGTACCTCTGCCAACCGCGCCTCCTGTTTCTCTCGCTCGGTGCGCTCCGCAGCCGCATTGCGTTCAGCCATGGCCACCGCCTCTTTCAGGGTCGCCACCTCGTTAGTGGCCCCTGCAATACCCACGTTATCCTCGTCATTCTTTTTGCAACTAAATCCTTTTCTGTAAGGTACAATTTTCATAAGGTATTACTCACCTTCTTTTTCCTCGAGCTGCTTCTTGGCACGGCCGAGCTTGTTCTCGGACCGCTCGAGGTTTTCCTTCAAAGTATTGACCTCCGGAGTCAGTGCGGCGGAGGTCAGCAGCACAACCTGCAATCCCATATTGACATATTTTCATGAATCCTGCGTTTATCTTTCTAAAGATTCTTAGTCCGGCTTTTCTTTCCGAACACCGAACCGAGCATCAGGGGCTACTGTCTATGCGGTACCATTTTACATATATTGAAATTCTTACCTCAAAGCCTGTTAGAAGGCTGCTGCAGGCTTCAGCCAGCCCGCTCTTGGCGAGCTGAACCTTCTGAATCACCGCACTCATAACAGTGCAGTGTTCCTCTTCGATGGAGGCACCGTTGAGCGCCTCCAGCAAATTATCCGTCACCTCTGGTTGGACGGAGGCAGCCGGCGTCGCAGTGTTGCCCTTCTTACGAAGGGGTCGCCCGCCGGACTCCGGAGCCACTGTGGGTTCCGGGGCTGAGTCCGGTGCAAAGTCCGGGAGGTTGTCCTGCGGCACCTCCGGGGCCCTCTCCTCCTGGTGGGTCCCTTCCTGGGATCCCGCCTCGGCATCGTCCGC
>NC_057813.1:579943720-579955564 GCF_018294505.1 Triticum aestivum | reverse complement strand
CAGTCGGAAGAGAATCCATATCCGACGCCCCTAAGGACCCGCTCGACGAAGTGGGGAGATCATCCTTAGGCGGACTGCAGGGTTGTATGCGGCATTAGAAAGACATAATGTGGCGGAAAATGAAAACCTTGAAGTTATTTGGGAGTCCGGATACTTACGATCTCGCTAGAGGCTTGGCCCTTGGAGGCCAGTCCTCGTTGTCGTCACTGGCGTTGGCGGAACAGTCCGGGGGAAGAGTTTTTCCCTTCTTGGACCCTTCGGCCTCCCTTGTTGGGGAGGCCTTCCTTTTCTTCCCTCCTCCCGCTGGGGGAGAGGCTTTCTTCTTCTCCTCCTCGCCCTGGTGGGAGGAGTCGGCCTCGGATTCATCATCCGATAGCACTTGAAAACGGGAACTCTTCCGAGTCCTCGTGGCCTTCTTCTTGGCCTTCTTCTTCGGCACCACGTGGGGTGCCGGAGCCAGCAACCCTGTTAGGCGGGCGTCAGCTGGGTCCTCTGGCAATGGGGCCGGACAGATAGCCTGTGCGGCCTTCTTCAGCCAGTCCTGTCAAAGGAAAGGGAGTTTAGATCTCGCATAGAGTCAAACTATGGAAAACAAGCGTCCCTTAAAGGACAGAATAACTTACTTCATTAGTTGGACGCTCCAAGCTGAATCCGCGATCTTCGGTAGTAGATGCGGGAGCCTCGGCGCCCTTGAACAGCACCTTCCAGACCTCTTCGTACATAGTGTCGAAGAGCCCATTCAAAGTCTGGTGCTGCGCTGGATCGAACTCCCACATATTGAAGCCCCGTCGTTGGCACGGGAGAATCTGGCGGATGAGCATGACCTGGACTACGTTGACAAGCTTGAGCTTCTTGTCCACCAGCTTTTGGACGCAGGCTTGGAGTCCGGTCAGCTCCTCCGAATCGCCCCAAATCCGGCCGCTCTCTTTCCAGGAGGTGGGCTGTGTGGGGATGCTGGATCTGAATTCGGGGGCCGCTACCCATTCGGGGTCGCGCGGCTTGGTGATGTAGAATCACCCCGATTGCCACCCCTTGATGGTTTCCACGAAAGTGCCTTCCAGCCACGTAACGTGGGACATCCTGCCCACCATGGCGCCTCCGCACTCCGCTTGGCTGCCCTTCACAACCTTCGGCTTGACACTGAAGGTCTTGAGCCACAAGCCGAAGTGGGGCTGGATGCAGAGGAAGGCCTCACACACGACGATAAATGCCGAGATGTTGAGGATGAAATTCGGGGCCAGATCATGGAAATCCAGGCAGTAGTAGAACATGAGCCCCCGACAAAGGGATGGAGCGGGAAGCCCAGTCCGCGGAGGAAATGGGGAAGGAATACTACCCTCTCATGGGGCTTGGGGGTGGGGATGAGCTCTCCCTCGATGGGGAGCCGGTGCGCGATGTCGCTGGAGAAGTATCCGGCGTTGCGCAGCTTCTGGATCTGCCCCTCCGTGACGGAGGAGGCCATCCACTTGCCTCCTGCTCCAGACATAGTTGGAGAAGGTTGATGTGAGATGTGCGGGCTTGGGCGCTGGAGCTCGAGTTCGCAGAGATGGATAAGCCAAGGAGGAAGAAGGCGCAGGTAAAAAGGTTGGATCTTTATCCCCTTATATGGGCGGACGGAAACATGCGTCCCCACCGGCCTGATAAAACTCACTTATCCCCCAAGCGCCGCAATCAATGGCGCGGTTGGGTTACCCATGTCCGTATTGATGGGAATCCCGGAATAAGGGGAACACGATCTCTGCTTCGACAAGACGTGCCAAGGAAACCGCCTCGCTAAACACGCTGAGGTGGAACAATAAAAACAATTCATAAAGGCTTGGAAGTGGTGTGACGTCACGCCACAGAATACGTCAGCAGATTGATCTTGTGTAATATTATTCTCTCTACGGTGGTATGTGGAATTTATTTTTGCAGAGCCGGACACTATCCTGGGGTTCACAATCTTCTATAAATTATTCGGAGGAGGAACCCGCCTTGCAATGCCGAAGACAATATGCACGCCGGACTCGTCGTCATTGAAGCCTGGTTCAGGGGCTACTGATTGAGTTCTGGACTAGGGGGTGTCCGGATAGCCGAACTATCATCATAGGCCGGACTCCAAGACTATGAAGATACAAGATTGAAGACTTCGTCCCGTGTTCGGATGGGACTTTCCTTGGCGTGGAAGGCAAGCTTGGCGATACGGATATGTAGATCTCCTACCTTTGTAACCGACTCTGTGTAACCCTAGCCCTCTCCGGTGTCTATATAAACCGGATGGCCCTAGTCCATAGGATGAACAACAATCATACCATAGGCCAGCTTCTAGGGTTTAGCCTCCTTGATCTCGTGGTAGATCTACTCTTGTAACACACATCATCAATATTAATCAAGCAGGATGTAGGGTTTTACCTCCATCAAGAGGGCCCGAACCTAGGTAAAACATCGTGTCCCTCGTCTCCTGTTACCATCTGCCTAGACGCACAGTTCGGGACCCCCTACCCGAGATCCGCCGGTTTTGACACCGACAGTCATCCTCCGCTGTTCCTTCGCCATCCTTTGGGATATCCACCATGTATATGTCATATGATGAGGTGGCTTTCCAGTGCCCGGTGGGCATTGGTTCTTGTTCGTCTCCGGCATCGTCGTCCATACCGTCGATGTCTTCGGAGTCGTAGTCTAGCATGTCAGTTAGATCGTCGACAGCGGCTACCAAGTGGGTGGTGGGTGGGCTTTGAATTTCTTTGTCGTCCGCATCCCAACCGTCCTGACCGCAGTCCGGCCAGGGCTCTCTTGATAACGAGAGATACTTTAGCGAACTCAAGATGTCGCCGAAAGGTGAGTGTTGAAAGATGTCCGCTGCGGTGAACTCCATGATCGGCGCCCAATCGGATTCGATCGGAGGGGGCGCGGGAGGTTCAGAGTCCGGCGAGGAGTCTGGCACCTCCGAGTCACGAGCTTTATGAGGGACAAGGTCAGTGTTCGGCTCTATCGCCGTAGAGGTTGCAGCCCCCGAGGCGGTGTCTAGCCATCCGTCCTCGATCCGCGCAGCCGGCTCTGAATTGAAGATCGGAGCGGGTTCAAGTGCGCCCTCTAGGGTACTGTCCGGCTGCAGAGCTAAATCATGCTCGCCGTGATAGTGCGGCACGCTCGGCTGTGGCTCGAATCCATCGAGGATCAAGTCCCCGCGGATGTCAGCCGTGAAGTTCAAACTTCCAAATCTGACCTGACGGCCAGGGGCGTAGCTTTCGATCTACTCCAGACGGCCAAGCGAATTGGCCCGCAGTGCAAAGCCGCCGAATACAAAGATCTGTCCGGGGAGAAAGGTCTCACCCTGGATTGCGTCGTTGATGATGGTCGAAGAGGCCATCGAGCCTATCGGTGACGACACAGAGGAACTCTCAATGAAAGCACCAATGTCGGTGTCAAAACCAGCAGATCTCGGGTAGGGGGTCCCGAACTGTGCGTCTAGGCAGATGGTAACAGGAGACAAGGGACACGATGTTTTACCCAGGTTCGGGCCCTCTTGATGGAGGTAAAACCCTACGTCCTGCTCGATTAATATTGATGATGTGTGTTACAAGAGTGGATGTACCACGAGATCAAGGAGGCTAAACCCTAGAAGCTAGCCTATGGTATGATTGTTGTTCGTCCTATGGACTAAAGCCATCCGGTTTATATAGACACCGGAGAGGGCTAGGGTTACACAGAGTCGGTTACAATGGTAGGAGATCTACATATCCGTATCGCCAAGCTTGCCTTCCACGCCAAGGAAAGTCCCATCCGGACACAGGACGAAGTCTTCAATCTTGTATCTTCATAGTCTTGGAGTCCGGCCGATCACGATAGTTCGGCTACCCGGACACCCCCTAGTCCGGAACTCCCTCAGCAGCCGAGTAGTCTTCGTGCATGTGCCCCCAATGACTAGCCCAACTCAGTTGTCGCTGTTTAACCCTCACAGTGATCCGAAGCACATGACACCTAATTTTGCGAGATGACAAGAAACCTTTTTTTAGATTTCTCACCACAACTACAACCATGTACAACACAACCTACACGATATGTAGACGATATGCCAGACCGACCGACCGTTTGGGGTGCAAAGCAAACGCGACGGGCGTGCTGTATACTCAGTACATGTCTACCCCCGTCTTCTAGAGGCTTTGCTCCATGGCGCAATCCATGGATACAAAATTAGTATACTGTACTATTTAAAAGTCGAGGGTGGGGCTTTTCTTGCGCGGTAGGCGGGGTAGTTCCACCTAGTCGGTTCGATAAAGATGCGAGAAGACGAGGGAGTAGGCTGCTGCAAATGTAGGGCTGTGTGATTTGACAGCGAGTTACAGCTGGACAGGTGGGGCCCCGTGATTTGACTTCCCATTATCATTTTAACTGCGGCGCTACGACCGGTGCGAGTCTCCTGATTTCTGACCACCTCCATACAGGTGCCTCTCCCAATGCTCCACCACGTAGACTCTAGTAGAGGCTGGCTCTTGCATGAGAGCCCACTTCTCCACTTTTTCCTTGCCTCACTTTCCTCCACGTATGCAAAAATTCCATGTAAAGCGCACTATTGTACTTGCTCCTACAGGTGCTAAGCTTGCCACATAGGCATAAAGGCTGGTGTGGCAAGTTAATCAAGAAGAGAGAGGCTAGTTTGGTGACCCAAGGAAGAAACGGTGCTAAGCGTGTGTACCTAGGTGAAAAGACAATTTTGAGTCTATAACTAATTAAATGAAGAAAACTTAGCAACAAAAAACTAATAAGTACACCGTTTCATTGGAAGATGTCACTCCTTGGCAAATGCAATAAATACTAGTACTCCATGTGTCCCATAATATAAGAACGTTTTTGGCACTACACTAGTGTCAAAAACGTTCTTATATTATGGGACGAAGGGAGTACGAAGAAAGAGATAGAGAGAAGTAAAAAAAATAAATACACTTATAGCCAACCTTATAGCTAACCTTGTTATAGTATGAGTGACTAAGTGATGACTATGTATGACATGCCAACATCAGATAGCCTAACGCACCGTGTTAAATCTCCAAGGGCACGACCGCGCGTGCGACGCGACGGTCGTGGTAGGCGCGACCATGATACGGGCTGCTGGCAGCCCTTGGATCTGAGATCAAACGGTCGCATGCTAAGTTGCTGAAAATTTGCATAATAACCCTCCAGGATAGGATATTCACCCATAGGTCTAGAATCACGCCATGCATCCGTTCAATCTCAGATCCAAGGGCTCCCGGAAGCCCGTATCATGGGAGAATGGAAAGCCACTACCCTGCCGTTCGCACACTGGCAGTTCGCTCCTACTCGTCCCCACACATCCTTTAATACTACGGCGGTTCGCTCCTAGTCGTCCCGTCCTTTCACATTATGATAGTTCCACTAATCCTAACCCTCCTCCCAAATCCATGACTTCCCAAATCTCCACGATCGACAGTGAGTACAAGGTTAGAACCATCACCGGCGATGAGTTCGATGTCATCTACATCCGTTCTTCCACGACGGTGAAAGGATGCCTTTCTTGCTTCAGACGCATGTTCGAAAACTCGGATGATGAGTGGGTCGCTGGGCTAGATGTTGAGTACACCACAGTCCTGGGACGAGAGAAGGATCTAAAGGACGAAGAGAGGAAGAAGCCTGCCGTGATCCAGGTTTGCGTGCATGACTTATGCTTGGTCTACCACATATGCCATGCCGACGTTGAATGCCTGGATTTTAAGGACTTCCTCGAGAGCAACCTAGTCAAATTCGTTACTGTAGACTTTGGGAACGACAAAGAAGTCCTGGGTTGGATAGGCCTCATTGTAGGCAACCCCTTCGACCTCCAGAAGAATCAGCTGGTGTCCTCTCGTCAACCTTCAATGCTTACCCTAGCAGGAGCCATGGTTCATCCTTCGTACGGTAAACTGGAGAAACCTCCATACATGTTTCATTGTTATGCATGGCAGCGGAATGTACTAGATATAGACCACATCCACTATGCTGCAATGGATGGCTACCTTTGTTTCAGTATCTACAAGGGTTGGATGAAGAGCAAGAGCCAAGTGTGCGGTTCAAGCAAAGAAGTATCGGCCAAGAGGAAGAGGGACAAGGACGAAGTCGAGGACATGGACGAGGACTCCGAGTAAGGTGGCAGTGTCGTTGCTCATGGTGGTTCTAATGCAATGTCTAAGAATAGTTGCAAGGTTTAATTTCTGCTGTGCTTAATTTAATTTGAGGGGTGTGTTGTGTTGAGCCCCCAGCAGAACTATGTTATGTTTCTTCTCGTTACTTTAACTCTTCAGTATGTACATACTACTAGTATTTCTTACATTTCATCTTTTAGTTGGTATAGTACTACCACTCGTTTCTTCACATTATATACGTACAATATATATGGCCAACATCATATAGCCAGCAGTTTAGTTGTTAAAGAATTTCAGGGTGCTTAGTTTTGTCAAAGAATTCTATGATGCTTAGTTTTATTTGAGGGGTGGGTTGTGCTGGACACCATTATTGTGACTAGCCTTTTTAATAGTACTATATGCATAATTTGGCGATGAACGCTCTCTATATGTACCACCTTTTTTTTAATTTCAAGTTTTGCTCCATGGCGCAATCCATCGATACTACTATTGTACAAAAGTATACATTTTTTAAAAGGCTAGAGGGCGGGGCGGTCTAGCATGGTCGGTTTCACGAGAGGCGAGGGCCTTTGTGATTTGATGGCTCATTACTGCTGGAAGGCTGGGCCTTGTGATTTGACTGCTCGTATAAATGCGCCGACGACCTGACGAGGAGCAAAGAACTGTGCGGTATACTCAAGTTTTCCACTGGAGTAGTACTACGACGGAGGAGCACGAAACGCGGCAGCCCAGTGCCATATGGTGATAAAAAATGATCTAATTTGCTAGTCATCTCATTGTTAGCATTGTTCTATTCATTCCCTAAAAACATTGTTCTATTCATGCCTCGCAGAGAATGTGACACGTGCGGCGAAACACCCGAAGCAAAAGATGAAACACAGGAGCAAAAGAAGAAGGAAGATTATCACCCCAAATGATCTAATTCACCGCGGAGTCGTAACTGCTTCTTCATCGCCTCCACGACCTCCATCTCCTTGCACGTCTCCTCCGCCATCTTCTTCATTCTATCCATGACGCGGGATTTCTTGACGCGAGCCTTCATCATCTGTTCCACGGCCACATTACGTACCTTGACAGCAGTCGGGTGCTCGATGCAGAGCTTCGCCAACTCCTCCTTCTGTTCCATGATGAGGGCCTGCAACATCTTCATCGAGAAACTACTATTCTCATGCAGCTTCTTCCAGCCGACGTTCTTCTCCTTCAACAGGTCGATCTCGTGGCAGAGCTTCGCCTTATCCTCCTGAAGTTGCAGGATTTCGCCGGTCGCCTTCTTCTCCGAGGCAATACTCTTCTTCAGCAGCATCACCAAGCCGGCGGTCAACCCCCCCTACTTATTGAGCTCAGCGGGCATGTTGTCGAGGCTCTCCTTCAGCAGCTCCACCAAGCCTTGGATGAACTCCTTCTACTTATTGGGGTGTTTATTGAGCTGATCGGGCATGCCGTCGAGGGATAACGACTCCAGCACCGCCGGCTCGGCATGTTCGCCTTCGCGGCTAGGGTGCTCCTGGGAGCCATCGCCTGCCCGTGAGAGATCTTTCGAGGTCTCTGCGTGGCGGCGAGCCCTCTTTTTTTGCACAGCCTTGGTTGCCGCTCCCTTGTTACGAGTAGTTCTCGACCTAGAGCTCTGCTCACCTTCCAATGCAAGGACGGACGAAGAAGAAGCACTTATGAGGAGGAAAGGTAGAGTAATTTTTGGTTAGGTAGTTCCCCTTTTTATAACCTAAGTACTAGCACTAGTACTAATACCTGCATAGTGGGAACACGTTCAGGTTTGGTATTTACTAGTAGGTGTGAGCAGGCTTTTGAATGTGATGGGAACAAGGTAAAGATTAATTGATGGTTTTGGTTTCGAGGCCCGAAACGGCTCCCGGTGAGTTTAGCGGAGCATAAATTTCAGGTAGACTACACTGCTCAAATGCATAAATATTATGTTACTGTCAAAAATTGGCACAAAATACGAAGGAGACCAATGGAAGTACTACTAGCAACCCATGATTTAACTACTCGCATGCGCGCAGTGGAGTAATAATGTCTTTTTCCGCCCTCACGTCCACTCAATTTGCATGCGATGTATTAATTGACCATCAATGAAGTGAACGACTTTACACGCATCAAATTATCACATGGGGTGGATCTTGGTACACAATTGCGTCCGCCCGTGTACCCGTGTGTGCGTGCGTGGCGTGCGTGCACATCTTCGCTTCATGCATGTACCGCCAGTATGGCTCAGGGAGGACGAGTACATTCTTCTGTAACCAGCAACACGTCACTGTGATCAATCCACGCAAGGAGGTCGCGACAATGCCTCCACATGTGCCATGTGGCTTCATGAACTGTAAGAGAGACACTGTGTAGCGTGCCATTGAAATTCTAATTTACATGTTTTGCACATACTCGAAGTACTAGTAAGGTACACGTGCATTGCACGCATCAGATTTTGCAACCAAATTATGAATAAATACCACACTATAGCATGTAAGCTCTGAGTCATATATGCCTGATGTAGACCTTCGTTTAATTCTTATAGTTCATCTCATTCAAAATCAATTAGTTTTTATAAAAAAGCTAGTGCCTCTTGGATTCGTAGGATTTCCAAAACGCGGGAATAGGAAAAACATGGGATTATAGTGGAATGTCGTCTTGAATCCTACAGGATTGTACGAGTGTTTGATTGTGCATAGAAAAAACACAGAATTCTTTCAAAGAGGTTTGAGTGGATGGGATGTTTCCTATGAAATCTAGTGCAAATGAATCATATGGAAAAATTCCTATGGTTTACAATCCTACGAATCAAACAACCAAGATAGGAAAAATTCCTAATGATTAGAATCCTCCAAAATTCCTTTGAGAATCCTTTGAATCAAAGAAACCCTTAATCTATTTTATGATTCATGGAATTATGCATTGTAAAGCTTAAATTAAAAACAAATAATGGCAATTCAACTAGAAAAAAAGTTTGGGCAGTTATGATACGGAAGATTCTAGAACAAAAGAGAACCACTATTGTTTTGAGGTTTGCGCGTTATGCTTAAGTTCAACCATGGAGTCTGTTAGATTGTACATGTGGCAAAATCCGGTGGGGGGCTAGAAGATGGTGCGAGGGGCCGAGTGGAGGGAGACTATGAAGGAATGCACAAGTGCGAGATCAATATTTAGAGAGAGGGGGCGAGAATTGCGCTGTTGCACGCAGTGGTGGAGCCATAAAAAAATGAGCTAGGGGGCCAAGCATTGCTAATCCTTTACAAGGAGGGTCAATTCATGAACTTAAACCATTTTTAGCAGCAATTGTCTAATGATCACATTCATATTAGCCTCAATATATAGTGATGTTAGGGGGGGGGGCAGGGCCCTTACTACCCCCTGTCTTCGCCATTGTGCGCGCGTCTGAGAGATGAAGCGGAAGGCATGGATGATGAGAGGGGGACGTTGGATATATAATTAATGTGGGTGTATTAGATATATATGTTAGTCCTATATAGAGAGGTATAGATTGATCAATGTGGACGTAGGAAAGAGGGTGAGACCTCACTGGATATATCGATTGATTGGTTTGTGTGGAAAACTATGAAAGACCTAGCTATATGCACACATACATAGAGGAACATTGATCGTTGCGCATGCACGCGTGAGAGATAAAGAATGCCCGATATGATGGAGAGGGGGATGTGTGTGGGTGTGTGCCTTCATGGGAGACCGACCCGAAGAAAAAGATTGCATGTGTGCGATGGATAATGGCGACTGGTAGTGTGTGTGCATGCATGCACAAGAGAAAGTTAGTGGTAAAATTAAAAAGAGAAGAAGACTGTGTGGGTGTAAAAGACTAGGTAAGGTCATAATCAATGTAAAGTTGAATTCAAATATTTGAATAAGAGATCTTGATGTTTGAAACCCATGCATGCATGAATATAATGGAGATCTGCGTGGTGTGGTTTGGAAACGAGCATGTTGTAATGTATACACATTGAACAAGGTCAGACTAATTTGAATTTGAGATACCGATGGCAGACATCATTTGGCCACGTCGCATCCGTGCATGGACACACTATTCTAATTGGAGATGATGGGTGGCTTTCGCATCACATATCTATATCTATACCCCTATATATATATATTATATTTTATATTTTTTATATTGTGTGCGGGTAACTTTAACTTTGAAAGATGGTTGTTGGATGAGGCGAATCCGATGGTCCAAAGATGGCAAATTTGAGCACTACTGGCCGTTGGATATCATCTAGATTCCACCAGATTTCGCCACATGTATAATCTAGAAGACTCCATGGTTGAACTTAAGCATAATGCACAAACATCAAAACACAAACACTTCTTCTTTGTTCTAGAATCTTCCGTATCAGAATTGCCCAAATGTTTTTCTACATGATTTGACATTATTTGTTTTTTACTTTATGTCTTACAACGCACAATTCCATGAATCTTAAAATAGATTAGCTTTCTTATAAAAACTTGATGATTTTGAATGAAATGAACTATAAGAATTACGAACATCTACATCACGCATATATGACTCAAAGCTTACATGGTATAATGTGGTATTTATTCATAATTTGGTTGCCAAATCTCATGCGTGCAATGCACGTGTACCTTACTCTAGTCTAAATGGTGTTTGTGTGCGTGTTGTGCGTGTTGAGGTGCAAATTGTCTTTTTTTGGGTACACGTTAAGCTTGTTCTTCTGAAATTTCAAGCTGCGCCTTGTTATGCCGAAAATTCAAGCTAGTGTCTCTGTCTATCGTGCTGCGAAACTCCCGCCCCTTCAATCCACGACTTGTTAGCCCAAAATATTTAAGATATATCTTTGTCTTGTTGTGCTCCGACAACTCCCTCCATCTCAACCCGCGCCTTGCTATTCCGAAATTACAACCGCGCGAAAACTCCCACCTCTTATGAAATCCCGACACGTGAAATGCCCATGGTAGCCCTGAACCAAAAGAACCGCCTCAAGTCGGTGGGGGTACTTTCGTAACTTACCCCACATTTCGGACAAGCACGTCCCTAAGCCATGGTTCCCCACTGCCATCCCATCTGCCCACCCATTCGTACACCGAGACCACGAAAACCCGCGACGAAGACCCACACCCTGCTCCGTCCGCCACCCAGCCGGAGCCTCTTCCCCGACGACATTGTCCACAACAACACCTCGACGTCCCTCATCCACCATACCGGATGAGGATCCATCGTCGATCTCGTCGTCCCGCCGGTTCAGCCACCCCGTCCTCCACCTCCAAGGAGCTGCCCTGACGTTCCCGTCGTCTTTCGCGCCACCTCCATTCCCACACCGCCGTCTTCACCTGCACCACCGGAAGAGCATCATCATCACCATTTCCTCGGATGAAGTTGCGGCCTAATCGGCGCCACCAAAGAGGTTGTACACTAATCACCGCATTTTCTTCTTGATTCGATCTCATGGTGCTGCCGACGCTTAGTCCCGAGCTGACACGGGGCGGCTCCATCCACGGCGGCGTCGCCAGCCACTTCCTCCACGGCATCGCTCCCTCAGTGGCGAGGTCCACATCAGTAGGAGCTGCTGCTGCTTTAGCTCTCGGTCGCGCTGTTGCTCTGCTCTTGCTCTCGGTCCCCTGCCTGGTCTGCTCTTGCTATTGCTCTTGCTCGCGCTGCTGCTCTCGCTCTTGCTCTTGCTTGCGATGCTGCTCTGATTTAGCTACACTTCAGTCGACTGAATCAACTTTTGGGTCAGTCGATTTTTAGGGG
>NC_057813.1:579929870-579943462 GCF_018294505.1 Triticum aestivum | reverse complement strand
GGCGGGGAGTGTTTTCGGGGTGGGCGGGGCGGCGCACCGCCGGCCGCGGGCGGCGGGGGGCTGCTATTTGGCCGGTGGTGGCTGGCGGCTCAGGGGGTGGAGGTTGAAGATGAACCGCAGACCCTTGATTTCGTATCCAAAATGGCTGCAAAATCGACTGACCAGAGATGAAAAAGTCAGTCGATCGACGTGTAGCCTCACCTTGCTAGCGCGTTCAGTTTCGATAGCAAAATTCAGTTTCGACAGCAAAATTCAGTTTCGACAGTTAAGTTCACTTTCGATAGTTAAGTTCAGTTTCGACAGTTAAAATTCAGTTTTGACAGTTAAGTTCAGAGATGAGCGGCTGATGTATTTTACATCTAGCACTTTGTGGTTATGTATTTTATGTCATGTATTGGAGATGCTATTAGAATTCCACTCAGGTTAACATTGTCTCTCTTGTCCTGCTTCAGCCTCGGCGTCATATAACTCACCGGAGCTGCTCCAATGACGAAACCCTCCATCACAATAGAGCAGTACCTCGGGCTCCATCTCCAGACGCCTAAGATCTTCTTCCCCTCCTCCGACAGCCAAGTCAGCCGGAGCATCCTCACGAGCCAACCCAATCACGCTGAGATCGACATGGCTTCGCCAAAGAGGTTGCGCACTTGCTGCATCTCTTTTTTACTCTACATGTTATATATATTGTCCACTGAGAACTCGTAGTAACGGGAAATACGATTATTTTATCCTACTATATGACAAGCAGTGAGGTACCAGGAAACTTAGCTATCCGTGATGGACTCTCTTGAACGCCATCATTATTTATCTCTGCGCGTTTGAGCTGTGCATTTGTCGATGGGCCTGGGAGTTGAGCTAGTATGGCAGTGGCCTGTGTCCAAAGTAATAGAAGTAGTACAAAAACATTTTTTTAGTGTAGGATTTTCCTTGCTCAAGCCTGCCTACAAGAATCACCAGTGCTTGAAAGGAAAAGTGAATGAAAAACATAGGAATTGGAAAGTTTCCTATGGTACTACTTTTCATGAATTTCGTGCAAAGGAATGGAGCAAAGGAAAACTGTAGGATTTGTTCCTTTAGTGTCTCCTTGAAAGAAAAACCGTAGGAATTCTAATTTCCACTTGTCCTCCTTTTCATATTCCTATTCATCAAGCACAAGACTAAGAGATAGTAGCATAATAGCATTATAACCATACATTTTCTTGTGGGTTGACTTAATCTCACCATGCTTTTTTGCATCCTGTGATCTTCCAATTGTTGTGAATCAAACACCCAGATTGGCAGAAATCCTGTGTTTTTAAATTCTCTGTTTTGCACGTGCATTCCTACCCTATTCCTGTCTATTTCCTATCCTTGCATTGTTAGAATCCTCAAATTGAAACAAGCCCTTACTCAATTACTTCTGTTACAGATATGTGTCAAAGAAAACCTTGTGTGGTTTGTCTTGCTCCTGCGGCGTTGTGTTCCACCCCAGCTCAGCTGCTCCAATGACGGAAGGATTCACCACAGCAGGGATCTGCTCTCCAGACTGTCTTTCGCTGCCTTAGATCTTCTTCCCCACCGCCGGCAGCCATGACAACTGCATTACCATCATCAACTGAGCAGATGACCTTGAGGACTACACGGGTCTGCAAGAGAGGTTGCACTCTTTCGTGTCAGCTTACGTTATGCGTCGCTCAATATGATGACATGCTACATTATCATCGTGTTCACCTATTAGACTCCGAGTCAGGTCCAAACTAATGCTGAAACTTGAGTTTTTAAATGGTTGTGGGGTACATATTGGGGTAGCAATCAGTACTATCTGTCTACTATCTGGTTAATCTCTGGTTTCTACTATGAGTTTCATGTTGGGTGCAAACAAACATTAAATGAGCCATTATCTGTATTTTTTAACTAAAGCTATTATCTGCCTGCTATCATTGGTTTTGGGTCTATCCACAGTTTGCTACCATCACTCTGGATTTGTGCATGCACTCCTTACATAATCTCACTATGTTTTATTCCTATGCATGCCAGTTATTGTACACAATGGAACTGATCATGTAAAGCAAAAGAGACGAGCCTTGCATGACAATAAAATTTCATGCAGACGTCGTTCCATGGTGGGCGCAAAGGCAACCCCCTCCACCCATTTCAGATCGTAATCAAGAGGAAGATAACTGTTCTGAGGGGGATTCAGAAGGAGAATACCACTCCTATTTACCCCATGAGGTCTTCGCTCTAACTTGGCATGCTGATGTTGGTAATATCATGCATATGGTGCCTTGCATTGCTTACTGTATACATTAAAGATGTCATCTGCTTAGTTTAGACATGCTTTGTGTCAATGCCATCTGTTTAGTTTCTTTATCGTATATGTGAATCATGCAATGCCATCTTGTTTAGCCAGGCGTCATATATGTGAATTTTGCAATGGCACCCTGGTTAGCCAGTCATCTTATATGTGAATTATATCATGCCATTATTTTTTTATTATGTGTTAAATTTGTCAACAATTTTAGTACATTCAATTACTCTTCCTGTGCATCAGCCATTCGGCACGGTCATGGAAAAATCTGGAGTGGAAACAAGGTCTTCAGAGCAGACAATGCTATCTAACGAAGCGCATGTCTTGCTGGTTACGGATAGCTCATCAGAGGAGGATTCAGAGACATATGACCTGTCATATTCCCCCCCCCCCCGAGGTGCATGCTCTAAGTTGGCAGGGTTATGTTGCTCATATCATGCATATGGTATCTTGCATTGGTATGTCATTTGCTTAGTTTAGACATGCTTTGTGTGAATGCCACCTGTTTAGTGTCTAATTACCATATATGTGAATTATGCAATGCCATCTTGTTGCAAAACATTATATATGTGAATTATGCAATGTTATCTTGTTGCAAGGCATTATGTATGTGAATTATGCAATGCCATGCTGTCTAGGCAAGCGTCATATATGTGAATTATATCATGCCATCCTTTTTTTTGTATTTCTCATTGCTTTTGTCGACAATGTTTGTATATTCAACTGCTCTTCCTGTGCATCAGCCATTTGAATTGGTGATGGAGAAATCTAGAGTGAAAACAAGGTCTTCAGAGCAGACAATGCTACCTGCTGAAGCACATATCTTGCTGGTTAGAGATAGCTCTTCAGAGGAGGATTCAGAGGTAGATGACCAGTGCTATTATCCCCATGAGGTGTATGCTCAAACTTGGCAGGGTTATATTACTCATATCATGCATATGTTGTATTGCAATGCTTAGTTTTTACATCATATACACAATATTGAATGCCATCTCCTTAGTTGACACATCATATATGCGATTGCCCTCTGCTCACTTCCTTAGTATATAAATCATATATTTGAATTATGTCATGCCATTATGTTTACATAGACAACATGTATCTGAATTATGGCATGCCAACCCATTTTCTAAAGACATAATATAGTTATATCATCTCATCCTATTTACATAGTCATCATATTTTAAATTATGTCATTCTATCCGTGAATTATATCATGCCATCATGTTTCCATCCACGACATGTTTGTGATTTATGGCATGGCAACCACTTTAATAGACACATCATACAGTTATATCATGTCATCCTGTTTACATAGTCATCATATTTTGAAGTATGTCATTCTATCCTGTTTAGTTAGCCATCATACATGTGAAATTGTGTCATGCTATCCTGTTTAATTAGCCATCATATATGTGAAATTATGTCCTGCTATTCTGTTTGGTTAGACAACATAAATGTGAATTATTTCATGCCCTGTTTTCTTCCCTACTATCCATTGCACCTGTCTATCTTACAATGTCTGTACATTCAATTACTTTTCTTGTTTATAAGCCATTTCAATTGGAGGGAGTGATGGAAGTATCTATGGGAGTAAAAACACGGTCTTCAGAAAAGATCATGCTACCTATCGATGCAGATAGAACCACGGTTGTACTTGCTCAAGAACCAGCCCCACCACACATAACCCACATGCATGCAGATTGTACCCCTACCTAGTTGGACAGAGAACCAGCTACACCCCTTCTAACCGCAACCCCAGCAGATAGACACCCAGTTCCCGTTGACACAGCACCGTCTCCACCATAGAGCACCCAAACATGAGCAGTTAGTAAGGCAACTGCAGTGCCCAAAGCACGAGGACCACCACTCCGAACCCCAAGTCAACGCTTAAAGCAGAAGAAGAATTGTTCTCAGGTCAGGTTTCGTAGCTATGGTTCATACTACTTTGCTCTTGCATCACTATATTTACTCATACCAACTAATTTCAAATTTGAAGGATGCAATTGAATCTCCAATGGCGCAACATGTATGTTTTAAACCCGTTTCTTCAACATGTTTGGCTGTTTGCTATTGTAACTTGCTCTATGTTGATTTCAGTTTCAATGGAATAAACAGTTATGTTCTCATGCCATGCACATTACAAGTGTTGTTATTGCTGTGTAGTTTCCCACACTTATATTCTGTCTATGCTGCTTTGTCTTAAATAGATATGATTCGAACTGTATCTATCTTGATTTGGCAACATAAACTAGAATGATATAGACCATACAGTGACCATACTACATAGATATATGTTTGTTTCATGTTGTTATCCTGTCCACCTTACTACTGAACTGGTTTACTAAAATGAGTTTCATATACTACATTGTAAACCTGTGATGTGTTTGTTTGTTTCTCTTTTAGAACGCGGATAAAATATTGGAGAAGAGTACCCCATTATGCAATGGTAAAGGAAGTAATGCAGATAAGGTTCAACATAGTGAGACATCCTTGTTGGTCTCCAAGAAAGCTGATAAAAACTATATTGAAGACACTGAGACAGCCCCAAAGTCATGTCTTGATGTAGTGTTCGAGTTACTGGCTACTACTGCTGCCACCAGCTCTTCGAACTCGTTGCCTGAATCAGTTCGGCTTCTTGAGTCTCCACTTCAAGTTGAAAGACATCGATCAGATGTTATGTGACAGGAAGCCGAAGGACTGAGGAAGTCCCTGCAGAATTCAGATGCATACTTTCTGGTGCAACAACAAGTGCTGGAGGACTTAAGCGCCAAACAAGAGAAAGTTAATAAGCTTGCTAAGCATCTTGCCAGCATTATGGGTACCCAGGATATTTTTTCTTGAGCTCTTCTAAAGTGGTTTCAGTTTTGGACTTGTTTTGCTACGGCGTTTATATGCTGTTGTGTTCCCTATATTTGCACTGGTGGCGAACTTTGATGCCTAGTGGATGTAATATGTGTAATAGCCGTGATAGCCTAGCGTAAGTTGCTTGCTTATTTATTTCCTTATTGTCTTGTTTATTTCTTTGCTTGTAGTCAGTGCAGTTCTTTTTCCGCGGTTTGCTAGTGGGCGCAATAACCTATTTTTTTAAAACTAGGCCACAATAACCATGGGCTACATGTTTACTGTAGTTACCATTTCCCTCCTATGGGCCGTAGAAACAATGGGCCTTCTACGTGTCATAGACACAATGGGCCTTCTACGGGTCGTATCATCAATGGGCCTTGTACGGGCCGTATGATCGGTTGGCCAAACATGGGCCAATAACAGACCGCATTATGGCCGTAAACGGGCTAGAGTTGGAATCGTCTGTTCATGGGCCGACCATAACGGGCCGTCGTTAATCGGCCATATTTGATGACGCTATGAAAACGGCCCAATGTATTAACGGGCCACAAAACAGGCCGACTGTAACCTCGGGCTGAATTTAGCCCACAAGCAGAAAATAACAGTAACGGGCTGTAAGTAAACAAATGCTGGAAATGAGTGAGGGAGTCCTGGATAAGGGGGTATCTGGATAGCCGGACTATATACTTTGGCCGGATTGTTGGACTATGAAGATACAAGATTGAAGACTTCGTCCCGTGTCCGAATGGGACTCTCCTTTGCGTGGAAGGCAAGCTTGGTGATCCGGATGATAGATATCCTTCTCTGTAACCTACTCTGTGTAACCCTAGCCCCCTTCGGTGTCTATATAAACTGGAGGGTTTTAGTCCGTAGGACAAAAACAATCATAATCATAGGCTAGCTTCTAGGGTTTAGCCTCTACGATCTCGTGGTAGATCAACTCTTGTAATACTCATATCATCAAGATCAATCAAGCAGGAAGTAGGGTATTACCTCCATCGAGAGGGCCCGAACCTGGGTAAACATCGTGTCCCCGGTCTCCTGTTACCATTAGCCTTAGACGCACAGTTCGGGACCCCCTACCCGAGATCCGCAGGTTTTGACACCGACATTGGTGCTTTCATTAAGAGTTCCTCTGTGTCGTTGCTATAAGGCTTGATGGCTCCTTCAATCTTCAACAACGCAGTCTAGGGTGAGACTTTTCTCCTCGAACAGATTTTCGTGTTGGGCGGCTTCGCACTGCGGGCCAATTCGCTTGGCAATCTAGAGCAGATCGACAGCTACACCCCTGGCCATTAGGTTAGGTTCAGAAACTTGAACTACATGGCCGACATCCGCGGGGACTTAATCTTCGACGGATTCGGGCCTGCATCAGGAGCGCTGAACAGTCACGACGAGCATGACTTAAATCTGCTGTCGGACAGTATTCGGGATATCACCCCTGCAGCTGCTCCGGACCTAATTCCGGGGCAGATCGCATCATCCGAGGACGGGTGGATGGACCCTGCCATGGAAGCCGCATACTCTTCGGCGGTAGAGCCGAACACAGATTCCTCCGTTAAGGGAATCAGTGTCACCAGACCCCTAGACTTGTGTCCAGACGTGGGTTTCGAACCGCGTGCACCCGGGGCCATCGAGTCCGATTGGGCTCCAGTAATGGAGTTCACCGCCGCGGATATCTTTCAGCACTCCCCTTTTGGTGATGTGCTAAATTCATTAAGGTCTCTCTCTTTGTCAGAAGACTCTTGCCGAACTATACCCGGCCCAAGTGGGTTACGGACGACGAAGAAAATCGTCGCCCACCCACCACCCACTTTATAGCCACTGTCGATGACCTAACAGACATGCATGACTTTGACTCCGACAACATCAACGGTATGGATGTTTCTGTCTTTGTAAAACATGAAATCTATTCTCGTGAGTGCAAAAGTTTCTGTCTTTTACAACAAGATCGCAAAAGACTTCACCCAAGTCTTCCCAAAGGTTCTACTTGGCACAAACACTAATAAAACATAAAACCACATATAAACATAAGCTAGATGAATTATTTATTACTAAACAGTAGAAAAAATAAAATAACAAAAATAAAATTGGGTTGCTTCCCAACAAGCGCTATCGTTTAACGCCCCTAGCTAGGCATTGAGATTTCGGTGAGGCTCACACGAAAGACAAGAACTGAAGCGCAAAGAGAGCATCATGAACCACATGACAAACACATCTAATTATAACATACTTCCTATGCATAGGCATCTTATAGGCAAAAAAATTATCATAGCAAGCAAAACTAGCATATGCAAGGAAGCAGAAAGAAACAATAGCAATCTCAACATAACGAGAGGTAATTTAGTAACATGAAAATTTCTACAACCATATTTTCCTCTCTCATAATAATTACATGTGGGATTAAGCAAATTCAAAAAAATAGCTATCACATGAAATAGTTTCAACATGATCCACATGCATGCGAAGTTGACACTCTTCCAAGATAGTGGGATTAACATTAACTAATGTTATGACCTCTCCAAACCCACTTTTATCAAAAATTCATAAGATTGAACATTCTCCAAATATGTGGGATATAAAGTTGACACTCTTCCAAACAAACTTTCAATATTGTTGCAAACATTATTATCAATCTCATATTCATCATGGGGCTTAAATAAATTTTCAAGATCATAAGAAAAATCAGCCCAATCATGATCATTGCAACAAATAGTAGACATAGCAAAACTAGTGTCCCCAAGCTTAGGGTTTTGCATATTATTAGCACAATTGACATCAATAGAATTTATATTAAAATCATTGCAATCATGCTTTTTATTCAAGGAGCTATCATGAATCTCTTCATAAATTTCTTCATCACAATTTTCAGATTCACGAATTTCAAGCAAAACCTCATAAAGATAATCTAGTGCACTCAAATCACTAGAAATTGGTTCATCATAATTTGATATCTTAAAAATATTAGCAAGTGGATGAGGATCCATAAGAACCGAAGATGCAAGCAAAAATAAGGCACATGGTAACACAAGATCGAATGTAAGGAGGGCGAAGTGAAGATAAAGGTTTTTGAAAATCGTTTTAGAAGTGGGGGAGAGGAAAACGAGAGGCGAATGGAAAATAATGTAAGGCAAGGGAGAAGAGTTTATGATGGGTACTTGAATGACTTTCCTTGGCGTAGATCTACCCAGCAATGGCGCCAGAAATCCTTCTTGCTACCTCCCGAGCTTGCGTTGGTTTTTCCCTTGAAGAGGAAAGGGTGATGCAGCAAAGTAGCGTAAGTATTTCCCTCAATTTTGAGAACCAAGGTATCAATCCAGTAGGAGACGGCACACAAGTCACCTACTACCTGCACAAACAATCAAGAACCTTGCAACCAACGCGATAAAGGGATTGTCAATCCCTTCACGGTCACTCGCAAAAGTGAGATCTAATAAAGATAGTAAAGTAAATATTTTGGGTATTTTTTGTATAGATTGGAAAGTAAATATTGCAAAATTGTAAACGAGATGCAATATAATGGAAAAGAGATGGAATATAATAGAAAAGAGACCCGGGGGCCATAGGTTTCACTAGTGGCTTCTCTCGAGATAGCATGTGCGATAGGTGAACAAATTACTGCCGAGCAATTGATAGAAAAGTGCATAATTATGAAGATATCTAAGGCAATGATCATGAATATAGGCATCACTTCTGTGTCAAGTAGACCAAAACGATTATGCATCTACTACTATTACTCCACACATCGACCACTATCCAACATGCATCTAGAGTATTAAGTTCATAAGAACGGAGTAACGCATTAAGCAAGATGACATGATGTAGAGGGATAAACTCAAGCAATATGATATAAACCCCATCTTTTTATCCTTGATGGCAAAAATACAATACGTGCCTTGCTACCCCTACTGCCACTGGGAAAGGACACTGCAAGATTGAACCCAAAGCTAAGCACTTCTCCCATTGCAAGAAAGATCAATCTAGTAGGCCAAACTAAACCGATAATTCGAAGAGACTTGCAAAGATATCAAATCATGCATATAAGAGTTTAGAGAAGAACCAAATAATATTCATAGATAATCTTGTTCATAAATCCACAATTCATCGGATCTCGGCAAACACACCGCAAAAAGGTATTACATCAAATAGATCTCCAAGAACATCGAGGAGAACTTTGTACTGAGAATCATAGAAAGAGAAGAAGCCATCTAGCTCATAACTATGGACCCGGAGGTCTATGGTAAAGTACTCACGCTTCATCGGAGAGGCAATGGTGTTGATGTAGAAGCCCTTCGTGATCGATTCCCCCTCCGACAGATCACCAGAAAAGGCCCCAAGATGGGATCTCACGGGTACAGAAGGTTGCGGCGGTGGAAAAGTGGTTTCGTGGCTCTCCCTGATGTTTCTAGGATATAAGAGTATATATAGGCGAAAGAAGTACGTCGGTGGAGCTACGAGGGGCCCATGAGGGTGGGGGCGTGCCTACCCCCCTGGGCACGCCCTCCTGCCTCGTGGATGCTTCGTGGCGTTTCTGACTTCAACTCCAAGTCTTCTGGTTTGCTTTCGGTCAAAGAAAGATCACCGCGAAGGTTTCATTCCGTTTGGACTCCGTTTGGTATTCCTTTTCTGCAAAGACTCTAAAATAGGCAAAAAAAATAGAAACTGGCACTGGGCCTCCGGTTAATAGGTTAGTCCCAAAAATAATATAAAAGAGCATATTAAAGCCCATTAAACATCCAAAATAGATAATATAATAGCATGGAACAATAAAAAATTATAGATACATTGGAGACGTATTAGACATCCATGCAATCACATAAACACAAGGATATGTAAACACACCACCCACAATTTCAAACTAGACGATATGGAAATGAAATGGCAATAATCAAAGCTTTACATGGCAGCCATAACAACCCATATATACAGATCCTGCTTAGCACACAAGCACACGTGCATGAAGTATAAGTCAAAAAGTGCAACTCGAACATGCCATCAAGGTTGGGGATGCCTCATACGTCTCCAATGTATTTGTATTTTTTTTATTGTTCCATGCTATTATATTATCCATCTTGGGTGTTTTATATGCATTATTATGCTATTCTATATCATTTTTTGGGACTGACCTGCTAACCTAGTGCCAAGTGCCAATTGTTGTTTTTTTCTTGTATTTGCCTTTACAAAACAAATCAATACCAAACGGAATCCAAATGGAACCAAACTTTTTGACAATTTTTCTTCGACCACAACACACACTGGAAGCTTCGGGAGGAGGCCAGATGGGCCACAAGGCGACGACAAGCTCAGGGGGCGCACCCCCTGCTTGTGGGCCCCTCGTTGATCCTCTAACCCTAATTCTTCTTTGATAAATACCCAAATATTCCCCATAGACCAGATGGCACACCAAAAATACTTTTCCGCCGCCGCAAGTTTCTGTACTCATGGGATCCCATCTGGAGGCCTTTTTCGGTACTCTGTCGGAGGGGGATTCGACCATGGATGGCTTCTACATCAACCTTGTTTCCCTTCTGAGGATGTGTGAGTAGTTTACCACAAACCTATGGGTCCATAGATAGTAGCTAGATGGCTTCTTCTCTCTCTATGATCTTCAATACAATGTTCTCCTCGATGTTCTTGGAGGTCTATTCAATGTAATCTTCTTTTGCGTTACCTTTGTTGAGATCCGATGAATTGTGGGTTTATGATCAGATTATCTATTAATATTATTTGAGTCTTCTCTGAACTCTTTTATGCATGATTAAGATATCTTTGTGTTTCTCTCTGATCTATTGATTTGGTTTGCCCAACTAGGTTGGTTTTTCTTGTCATGTGAGAGGTGCTTTGTAATGGTTTCAATCTTGAGGTGCTTATTCCCAGTGACAGAAAGGGACATGACACGTATTTGTATTCTTGGGATTAAGGATAATAAGATGAGGTTTTTCATATTGATTGTACCTATCCCTCTACATCATGTCATCTTGCTTAAGGCATTACTCCGTTCTTGTTAACTTAATACACTAGATGCATGCTAGATAGTGGTCGATGTGTGGAGTAATAGTCGTAGATCCAAGCAGGAGTCGGTCTACTAGTCACGGACGTGTTGCCTATATTCATGATCATTGCCTTAGACATCGTCATAACTATGCACTTTTCTAGACATTGCTCAATAGTAATTTGTTTACCCACCGTATACCTTCTTTAAAGAGAGAAGCCCCTAGTGAAAGCTATGGCCCCCGGGTCTATCTTTTATCATATTATTTTCAGATCTACAAAATCAAGAACCCCAAAATACCTTGCTATATTTAAATTACCTTTATATTATTTTTATCTTTTATTTATATTTTATATCTATCACTATCAGATCTCATCCTTGCGACTAACCGTGAAGGGATTGATAACCCCCTTATCGCGTTGGGTGCAAGTATTTGTTTGTTTGTGTAGGTGCAACCATTGGTGGCTTGTGTGTTCCTCCTACTGGATTTATACATTGGTTCTCAACTGAGGGAAATACTTATCTCTACTTTGCTGCATCACCCTTTCCTCTTCAAGGGAAAAACCAACTCTAGGTCAAGAAGTATCGGAAACTGTTAGACCTTTGTTTGTTTTGGATGTGTCCTATACAAATCCAGTCATATTATGCTTCCCTTTACCAATGACGACGAGCTCAATAGAAGTTTTTAGTAGAACGGTGGATTTCACAGTGAAGAGACATTCCTGGATAGATGTTAGTTCCAAGCCCAAAGATCTTAAAATTGTAAGATGCGAAAGTAATTAAGCTCATATAGCCTTGATTTATCAAACAAATATGCAAACGTTGGTTAATTAGCAACATTAGGTGTGTGGAAAAGGTTGACTGTAAAATCATGATTTGTGAATCATGCTAATAAATTGGTGAAGAAGTTTCAAACTAATTTTGACAGTTCTCTTGTGTTACTACATGAGGGAATATATTTGCCTCAATATCTCAATCACCAAATTCATAGAAACATTTAAGATGTCATATGATAGAAAATACTATCAAATTAAGTAAGCAACTTAAGTTAGACTAGTGTATACTAGTGTATTGAAAATTCATAGCTGCCACATGGTAAAAAAGTCCATGTATAGTTAGAAAGGAGAATAACTCATGTATATTGAATAATGAACCACGTATAGACTTGTTGGTTCGTCATGGAGAAGTTGTTACACATGACTATTACAAGCATTTCACCTATGTTTGTTATAGATTTTTATCCTGCTTTCATCAAAGGGATGCAAATATCTTTTAAAAAAGTGTTTATTACTCAGTACAATCATGTAGAATGTTATGGATAAATTCCATAAATATTTGCATACAACCGCATCGGTTTGATTATCTTTTCAAAAACTGTTAGGTATCTCTGCCAAGTCATGCACCGGCTTTCCAAGACACCCGGTTCCCCAATGTGGATGGTCCGACTTACCATTTTGTTGTGCCATGATGCAAGATTGGGCCAGACGACATAGATGGAATGCGGCGGATGATGGAATAACCCTACACTACAAAAAAAACACATCCGTGACATTTTGGGCCGAACGAATTTTTTTCTATCATACATATGACACTTCTATGACGATAATTGTGACAAAACCCGGTATCATCATAGATGTGGTGGGCTCCTACTTCTATGACAAAAAATCATGACAGAAAATGGGCTTTTCGTCCTGGGAGGGCCGGAGACGCAGCTGCATGACATTCTTTGAGCCATCCATGATGGAAAAAACCGTGGTAGAAGCGAGGGCGAGGAAAATTTCGGGGAGTTCCCGGTTACGGTGGGAGGTCGGGGGCCGAGCGATGCGCGTTTCTCTCGTACACGTACGCGCGTGTGTGCGAGGCATTGGCTCTAACTGAACCCGAGCGAGGCGTTGGGCTCTAACTGAACCCGAGCGATTGCACTGCAGGCTACGCATTACTGAACCCGAGCAATCGATCGATGGCTGTTAACTGAACTCGATCGAGTGATTCCTTCACTACTGCTGCTAATTGAAGCCGATCGATTGGATGAACAGTGAGCGTTGCGGGGGGGTTTGGATGAACAGTGAGCGGTGGCGTTGCCTCTGAATGAACAGGACCCCGTGGTGTGGAGGGCTGGATGAACAGGACGACCCCGTGAAGGGCTGGATGAACAGTAGATGGTGGAGGGGTGGATGAACAGTAGCCCGTGGAGGGGTGGTTAAACATGAGCCCGTGGAGAGGGGTGGTTGAACAGTAGCCGGTGGAGTAGCGCGCGGTGGAGGCTGGATGAACAGGAGCCCGTGGATGAACAATCGCAGGTGGAGGCTGGAGGAGGTCAACGGTGGATGAACAGTAGCCCGTGGAGGCTGGAGGAGGTCGACGGTGGAGATGAACAATATCCCGTGGAGTCCCGTTTTGTAGTACGCCACACCCCTTCCGATGAACAGGACCCCCGTTTCGACCGTAGCGCTCCAACACAAGTCC
>NC_057813.1:579928809-579929584 GCF_018294505.1 Triticum aestivum | reverse complement strand
CGTTTTGCGGTACGCCACACCCCTCCCGATCAACAGGACCCCCATTTCGACCGTAGGAGGTCCGTTTCCTCCGTTTTGCGGTACGCTAGACCCCTCCCGATGAACAGGATCCCATTTTGAACGTGGCCAGTCGAACACAAGGCCGTTTCCTCTGTTCTGCAGTACGCCAGGCCTCGTTCCCATCGCCTGTTCCGTCCAAGCCCCCCTGATGAACATGACCACGCATTCCGTTCCAACCCAGCCGGTTGGCACCCCATGAACACGATGATGACACTGTTTCTCCGTTCCGACCCAGCCATATACACGAGCCCTGGCCGTACGTATATATGCGCGAGTAGGCGTTCGAGACCCCGCCTGTATGTACACATACGTGGCCGTATTTTCTTTCTTGCACACTGGCCGCTGTACGTACGTGTACATGCTACGTGCGCGCCTCTACTACGACACGAGCGCACCTCTACCACAACACGTGCGCGCCTCTACATCCACCAGTATGTACGTACACGTTCGCGATCAGAATGACACGCTACGTATGCATCGACTAGGTGGGTCCCGACTGTCAGGCACTTCCTTGCGTGCGAAGATGTAGCTGGTGGGTCCTAGCAGTCAGGGGGGCGAATCGTTTTTTCGGACGTACTTCCTTGCGTGCGAAGATGTAGCTGGTGGGTCCCAGCAGTCAGGGGGGCGAATCGTTTTTTTTGCCCGGACGCACTACCTTGCGTAAGAAGATGTAGCTGGTGGGTCCCAGCAGTCAGGGGGGCGAATCGTTTTTTTG